>NC_092872.1:106418877-106721907 GCF_028372415.1 Notamacropus eugenii | reverse complement strand
TAAAAAAAAAAAACTAGCTGAATGAGAGGCTACATCTTGGAGAGAGGGAGAATGATGGCTTTCTCTGGTTACCCAGATGATAACAGCACTGACGACTGTTGCCTTGGCTAGCTGAATGCCTTTATCAGGAGGGATCTAGGTAGTCCATTTACACTGCAACAGGGTTTACCTCTCAAATGGTGTTGTGCCCAGATCCAACCCTTCTAGGTTGCATGAATGAGTAAATGAGTTTAAATAAACTCTCCTAAAGATCACTCTACTTAGCAGGTCATCTTAAATTAGGACTTTAGGGTGGGTGTTTTTAATTAATAGATTGGGACATGAAAGAAAGGCCTAGGAGAAGTCTGAAGACCCTGCTGGTAACTGGGGCAATTTTCTCAGTTGGGTGGTAATTCCCTCATCACTTCAAGAGCAACTAAAGGAATGAACAATTGATTATAATTCTTTGAGGACCTGGAGAGGAACCCATGATAGGCATATCACTGTTGTTTAGCAAAGGGTGATGATGTGAAGACTGTACTCAGGGCAGAGAATATTAGAAAGTGGTAAGAAGTTGTGGTGAGCTATGCATTACCTGGTTTGAGTATAATAAGTGAGTACAGAGAAAAAAATAGAAGAGATTAAGAGATAAAATGGTTCTTGAGTTGGGTCTCCTATTTCTTCAACATTATCGTTGTTTGGGAGTGGGATGGCAAGAGTCACGGTCTTGTTTTCAGTCTTTTTCACTTTTTCTACAGGGTTTTGAATTTCTTGGTTGGTTGTCTGAAAAACTCCACAGAGCGTATCTCAGTATGGGAGCCAACAAAG
This sequence comes from Notamacropus eugenii, assembly GCF_028372415.1. Classification (NCBI taxonomy): domain Eukaryota; kingdom Metazoa; phylum Chordata; class Mammalia; order Diprotodontia; family Macropodidae; genus Notamacropus; species Notamacropus eugenii. The sequence continues at coordinate 106,721,100 of NC_092872.1, read as the reverse complement.
ACAGCCATGAGATCCAATTTCATTTCAAATGACTTATCAGAACTGTGTCAGGTTAGCTTGCTTCCTGTTATCATCCTCTAAGAAGGATCTATCTGGACAAACACTAGGTAACCTTACATTAAGAAGACACAGAATAGGTGGGTGTTATCAGCATGGCTTAAGGAGTAATGTCATAAAATATCTCCCTCACTGCCTGTCATGGTGCCAGAAATCTCATTCATTCCTTTTGGTCTTAAGGATTTTTCAATTTGGAAGAGTACACTATTAAATAACTACCCATGTGACCTTAAGCACATCACTTTATCTTGCTAGGTCTCGGTCCCCTCATCTATAAAGAGAGGGGGTTAGAAAAGATCATCTCCAAGGTCCCTTCTAAATCTAAGCTTATGGCTTTATGATATAACTTCTTCTTTTCTAATATATTTTTAAAATTATTTATTTATTTTTAGTTTTCAACATTCATTTCCACAAGATTTTGAATTCCAAATTTTCTCTCCATGTCTCTCCTCCACCTACCCCAAGACAGCATGCATTCTGATTACCACTTCCCCGAATCTGACCTCCCTTCTATCACACCCTTCCCTTCTTTTATCTCTATCCCTTCTATTTTCTTATAGGGCAAGATAGATTTCTATACCCCATTGCCTGTATATCTTATTTCCCAGTTGCATGTAAAAACAATTTTTAACATTCATTTTTACAGCTTTGAGTTCCAACTTCTCTCCCTTCTACCCTCCTCACTCATCCCCACTGAGAAGGCAAGCAATTTGATATCTGTTATACATGTGTAGTTATGTAAAAGACTTCCATAAAAGTCATGTTGTGAAAGACTAACTATATTTCCCTCCATCCTATCTTGCCCCCATTTATTCTATTCTCTCTTTTGACCCTATCCCTCCTCAAAAGTATTTACTTCTAATTACTCCCTCCTCCCATTTGCCCTCCCTTCTATCATCCCCCCCACTCCACTTATCCCCTTCTCCCCTACTTTCCTGTAGTGTAAGATAGACTTCCATACCAAATTGAGTGTGCATGTTATCCTCTCTTTAAGCCAAATGTGATGAGAGTAAACTTCACTTTTTCCCTCTCACTTCCCCACCTCTTCCCCTCCATTGAAAAAACTTTTTTTGCCTCTTTTATGTGAGAGATAATTTGCCCCATTCTATTTCTCCCTTTATCTTTGCAATATATTCCTCTTTCACCCCTTAATTTTATTTTTTTAGATATCATCCCTTCCTATTCAACTCACCCTGTGCCTTCTGTCTGTATATTTATATATATAATCCCTCCAACTCCCCAAATACTGAGAAAAGTCTCAAGAGTTACAAATATTATCTTTCCAAGTAGGAATGTAAACAGTTCAATTTTAGTAAGTCTCTTATGATTTCTCTTTCCTGTTTACCTTTTCATGCTTCTCTTGATTCTTATGTTTGAAAGTCAAATTTTCTATTCAGCTCTGGTCTTTTCATCAAGAATGCTTGAAAGTCCTCTATTTCATTGAATGACCATTTTTCACCAGTAAGTGTTATACTCAGTTTTCCTGGGTAGGTGATTCTTGGTTTTAATACTAGCTCCTTTGACCTCTAGAATATCAGATTCCAAGCCCTGCTATCCCTTAATGTAGAAGCTGCTAGATCCTGTGTTATCCTGATTGTATTTCCAAAATGCTTGAACTGCTTCTTTCTGACTTGTTGCAATATTTTCTCCTTGACCTGGGAGCTCTGAAACTTGGATATAATATTCCTAGGAGTTTTCCTTTGGGGATCTCTTTCAGGAAGTGATTGGTGGATTCTTTCAATATTTATTTTACCCTCTGGTTCTAGAATATCAGGGCAGTTTTCCTTGATAATTTCTTGAAAGATGATGTTTAGGCTCCTTTTAGATAGTTCTATAATTTTTAAATTGTATCCTCTGGATCTATTTTCCAGGTCAGTTGTTTTTCCAAAGAGTTATTTCACATTGTCTACTATTTTTTTCCATTTTTTTGGTTTTGTTTTATAATTTCTTGGTTTTTCATAAAGTCATTAGCTCCCATCTGCTCCATTCTAATTTTTAAGGAATTGTTTTCTTCAGTGAGATTTTGGACCTTCTTTTTCATCTGGTCACTTCTGCTTTTTAGGGCATTCTTCTCTTCATTGGCTTTTTGGATGTCTTTTGTCATTTGGGTTACTCTATTTTTTACAGTATTATTTTTTCCATCAATTTTTTTGGGTCTCCTTTAGCAAGCAGTTGACTCGTTTTTCATGATTTTCTTGCATCACTCTCATTTCTCTTCCCAATTTTTGCTCTACTTCTCTTACTTGATTTTTACAATCCTTTTAGAGCTCTTCCATGGCCTGAGACCAATTCGTATTTTTCTTGGAGGTTTTGAATGGAGGAGCTTTCACTTTGTTTTCTTCTGTTTGTATGTTTTGGTCTTCCTTTTCCCCAAAGTAAGATTCTATAGTCTGATTCTTTTTCTGGTTTTTGTTCATTTCTCCAGATATTTACTTAACTTTTGAACTCTTTGTCAAGGTAGATCTCTGCTTCCAGTGGTGGTGGAGATGTACTGTCAGTCACTTGATTCTCCTACAATCTGTGGGCCTAGAGCTCCAGAAACAGTGGCTTCTGCTGCTCCAGGTACAGCTGTGACTGCAATTGTGGCTGTTGCAGCTTCCTCTGATCCCTTCCCCTCTCTCCTACTCTGGGGTTAGGGCTGGACCACTCCACTCTCCTACACTTGTCCCACAGGCTTTTTCCACTGACCTTCAGCATTTTGGTTTCATGAAGTCTGAAAACCACCACAGGTACCTGAGATTTAGTCCCCCCCAAGGTCTACTCATGTTTTCTCTGCCCATGCTGGATTGAACCCTGTCCCCAGTGTGGTGCTATAGTTTCTTCCTGGAGACCTTTCAGGATGCCTTGGGCTGGAGATTTGCTTTATTCCATCATTCTGTGGGTTCTACTGCTCAAGAATTTGTTTAGAGTCATTTTTTTACAGGTATTTGTCTGGGCTTGAGGGGAGGGCTCTAGAAAGTCTGTACTGTTACTCCATCACCTTGGCTTCACACCCTCCTCCTCCCTTTGTTAATATTAAGCTTAGCTGAAATAGCTTGGCTGAAAGTAGAGTCTTATAATAATGAAACAAAGTCTGGGTGCCTGGAGAGAGGGGTATACAGAAGGTAGGGAGATCATTCTGACAGGGAAAGCAGGAAACTACAAGGAAATGCTTATAAAATAATATAGAGCTGGAAGGGGTCTTAAAGGTCATCTGGTGGAACCTCTCCTTTTACATGTAAGGCAACTGGGGTCCAGAACAGTTAAGTGACTTGTCCAATATGTCAAGCTAGGAACTTAAAAGGAAGTTTTAGAACCTTGGTCCCCTGCCTCAAATCCAACACCTTTTCCACTATTTCAGGACAACTCAACCATTCTTCCTTCAAAAATCTGCTGAAGGCTAATTCCAGTCCTATGCAAGAAAAACACCTTGACAACTATGTAGTATAAGTTCAAAAGAATTTATACCTCTACAAAATTTTCACCTGCCTAAATATTTTCACAAGCATCCGTTAAATGCATACTATGTGCCAGAGCTGTGTTAAAAGGATGAGATACAAAGATGAGAGAAGACAGACAGACAGATAGACAGAGACAGAAGTAAAGACTGAAAAAGAGACAGAGTTAGACAGACAGACAGAGGCAGAGACAGAGATGGAGAAAGACAGAGATAGACAGACAAAGGCAAAGACATGGAGCCAAAGCCAGAGAGATAGAGTCAGAGAGATAAAGGGAGATAGAATCAGAGACAAAGACACAGTGAGGCAGAGACAAAGTCAAATAGATGCTATTTTTAAGAAACTTACATTCTCTCATTCCTTAATCATTTTACCTAGAGATAAAGTGATTTTCAACAATAATAATAATAGCATTTGTAGTGTTTAATGTATGTAAATAACTTTACAGGATTGGATCCAAACAATTATCCTATGAGGTGGGTGCTATTATTAAACCCCCATTTTACAGATGAAGAAACTGAGGCATACAGAGGTTAAACTACTTGCCTAGGTCACATATTTAGCAAAATGTCCATAGAAGGATCTGAAATCTTATTCTTGATTTCAAGTACTTTTTTATGTACAGGATCACCTAGTTGCCTAGAAGAGTTTACTCATGAGCCCAGAAATGGTACATTCAATCCCTTGCTTCCTCAGCCCCCTCAAACTCTCTTCCAAAGCTTAATTGAGGAAGGATGACTTTGGTTTCTCAAAATTACTGTGAGTGAAGCACAAGCTGTAACAGGTCCTATCAAGCTGGAATGGCTTTGAAATATGGGGAACTGGCTGTAGGCTCATTCCCAGGTTTGTAGCATGGCAATGGATTTTTCAGTCATACTCTCTGTGGAAGACTATTGAGATGTTGTCATCTGTGTTGGTAGAAATGTCCATGACAACTAAATTAAAGATTCTCCATGAAGATCATTGATCTGAAAAGACCTAGAGGACAGGTAGTCCCACCCACCCACTCAACTGCCCCCTTATTTTACAGATTTAGAAACAGACTCAGGGAGTTTAAGTGATTTACCCAAGATCAACCAAGAAATGAAAGACAGAGGCAGGATTTGAACACATTTCCTTTGATTTCCAAGTCATTGCTCTTTCTGCTGTACCATGTTAAGTGATATGATGGATGAATGCGAGTCTTGGAATAGAGAAGACCTGAATTTGGGTCCTGCCCCAAGTTCTTATCAGCTGTGTAATCCCTGAGTAAGCCACTTAAACTCTCTTTGCCTCAGTTTCCTCATCTATAAAATTACAATAATACCTACCTCCCAGAGTTATTGTGAGCATGAGATAATACAGATAAAATGCTTTGTAAATCTTAACGTTGTATAAATGCTAACCATCATCATTGCCACCATCATCATGTAATACGTATAATACATTATATACATGTAACAGTTACTTGAAATATTAAGATATTCATGCATTTGTTTATTATGGTTGTTCCTCACACCTTTCCCCTCCTACTTCTACTACGACTAAAAGAACATATGGAAAACACATTTTACAGAAGCTTTCATGAAAATCTAACCAAGAGACATGCATTAAGTCATTTTCAATCACATTCCCTAATACTTCTTTTAGGTCCTAGGACATATATTGCAACGTCTCAATCTATAGAGCTGACTCTTTTATCCATTTGTATTGTGTCCAAAGTTTTGGTTACCTAGAGCTTCTCTGTTATTTATAGCTGTGTCTATAGCTGCATTGTCCCCTTTGGAATATAGGTGTCCAAAGTGCAGAGACATTTAGACTGAGTTACTTTGAATAATGCTTAATATGGTGCCATGATCTCAGATGACTGTGTGGAATCACAGGATTTAAGGAGTCTTGAATAGTCTTTTCTTTTTCTTTTTTTTTTTTTTTTGCATTTTTCTATAGGCCCACGGTTTTCCAAAAGATCAAAGAAATTCTGTCCAGAGACAGAAATCTCCTATAATATCTTTCCTGTCAGAAATTGTTCCCAGTCATCATGATCTGAATCTTGCCACTGGACCCAGATGGCTCCAGGGGAGAAAGTGAGGCTGGCAACTTTGCACAGCCCTGCCTCACTTAAATCCAATCCACTTACAAGTCATGATGTCACCTTCCTGATGCCATTGTCCTCTTAGTGAACAAAGGATAAACAACAATGAGATTATTTCATTTTACCAGACCTCATTGGAATGGGAAAAATCATTAGTGCAAAGAGGAAGAGAGAAGGGAGTTCAGAGAAATTAGAAAGTAGGAGAAAGTCCAAATAGGAAGTTTTCCAGAATTCATATCATTCAGTCAATTAACAAATATGTTGAGCATTCATTATGGTCCAACATCTAGGTGGTGCAGTGGATAGAGCACCAGGGCCAGGAAGACAACTCTTCTTGATTTCAAATCTGGCCTCAGACACTTACTGGAAATGTGACCCTGGGCAAGTCTCTTAACCCTGTTTGTCTCATTTTCCTCATCTATAAAATGATCTGTAAAAGGAAATGGTAAAACACTCCAATATCTTTACCAAGAAAACTTTAAATGGGGTAATGAAGAGTCAGACGTGACTGAAAAACAACTAAACAACAAATGCTTCATCAGTGTGAAGTGCTGAGAATGTTTTTTTTTAATAAAAGAGCAAAATCTTAAGGAGCTTACAGTTAAGTAGAATAACATTAGCTAACATTCTCATGTAACTTCAAGGTTTACAAGGCATTATATTTATATTATATGATTTGATCCTCACAATGGCCCTTTGGATTAAGTGCTATTATTATCCCTATTTCAAAGATGAGGAAGTGAGACTCATAAAAATTAAATAATTTGTTCAGAGTCACAAAGCCAACAAGTGTCTGAGGTTGACTTTGAACTCAGCTTTATCTTGATTCCAAGTCTCGCACATCTTTTATGCCACATAGCTGCCTCCTAGATGACCTTGAGCAGCAACCCTCATGTTGTGAGCAGTTTTCAGAAGACTCAGTGTTTGTCTGGGGAATTCCACCCTGGTCTGTGGTAACTGGCACACTTAATGGAGGCAGATAGCATCAAATTCTGGTTTATTATGATGAAAGGCTGGTTGTACTATCATATATATACAAGCAGCAATAAGTTACGAGGAGAGAAAGACTGGAGCTTTGTGGGCATAGTTGAATAGCACAAGACTGGCACAGGGTCCATATTTTATGTGCTCTCTAGCTTTCCCTCCCCAAACAAAGAGTACCAAGGCCAATATAATATTTGTATCTGTGCGGCACAGGCTGTTTCTGTCCATTTTACTAGCTTCCCAAGAGCCAGGACATGTGCATTAAGGAGGCAAGAGATAGGATGACAAGCTATTGCCAGGAACAGTGGGGAGCGTGTCTCTGAGATGCTCTCACTTAGCGGTGACTTCATTATTTAGAGGTCAGGCACTCTGACAGTTACAAAAGTACTTCGTAGAGTCTGTTCTCTCCTCATATTGAATTTTTTGATATAATATAATAGCTAGCATTTATGTATCACTTTAAGGTTTGCAAAGTCTTTTATATATGTTAAATCACTTGATCTTCACAACAACCCTGTATGATAGGTATGAGGAAACTAAGGCAAATAGAAATTAAGTGACTTGTTCAGTATCATACAGCTAGTAAGTATCTGAGTAGGATTTGAACTCAGGTCTTTCTGACTCTCTCTCTATCCCAGGGGTTGGGAACTTGTGACCTTGAGGCCACATGTGGACCCCTAGGTGCTCAAGTGCAGCCCTTTGACCAAATCCAAATTTCACAGAACAAATCTCCTTAATAAAAGGATTTGTTCTGTAAAACTTAGGTTCATTCAAAAGGCCACACCCAAGGACCTAGAAGGCCACATGTGGCCTTGAGGCCCCAGGTTCCCCACCCCTGCTCTATCCACTGTACCACCCAGCTTAGGGGAAACAAGTGACGAAATTAAAAGCCAGTCTCAGAGTCTGAAAAACTTGAGTTCAATATCTGCCTCTAACACATATTGGCCATATGGTTCTATGGTTCTGGACAACATACTTAACTTCTCAGTGCTTGCAGTTGACTTTGCATAAATGTCTAGTCCAAAATACATGCACACACACACACACACACACACACACACTCATTCTATTTCGATAGAAATGTCCTATGCATAGCCCCAAGAACGTATTTCTTCCATCTTCTAGGAACAGCAGGAGGAGACATGAGCATTCTTTGAGCAATGACAAGTACTCTTTCCTATTCAGGCCCCTAGCTTTGACAGGGCAAGTTTAGGTGATATTTGTTATTAAGTAGTCCCAAGGGATGAGAGATAAGTCCTCAGATGTTGGGGAAAATGTTTGTACTTGTGTGTTCTGGCTATATCTTCTAAATAAAAGGTCACTGATTTTAATCAGTTAAATGGAACTGGGCCACGCTAATCACTTCAACTAACAGTTGGAGCAACACACCAAAGTGGGGGCTCAAACTGGTAAAAGGGAAGGGCATTCACAGCCCCTTGGGTATAGCCATAGAACCCTGAGAGGGAGTTGTAGCCAGCCTAGTTGTAGAAGAATAAGTCCAGAGACATCGCTCCAGACAGAAGGGTCTGCTGGTGGCTTCACATAGAGAGATCAACCACAGTAATACCATGAAATGAATCTGGGAAAAAAATGAGTTCTGCCCATCTCTTGATAAGCTCAGTCAGAGAGGACTAGCACCTTTCATATGAGGGCTTACTAAACCCTTTTCAGGGCTGCTCATCTGCCTTTAGCGTCCAGCTGCCACCCATATCTCACCTGAAGCTCCAAAAAGCTTTAATATGTGCAGAGGCCACAGCCTGGTAAAACCATCTCAGCAGATGACCTAACCCAGATTGAGGATAACCAAAGTTGTCAGTGACTTAAGGGGATGTCAAGCATGTGAAGACTTCCCTTGATAGAATGAGTAGAATGTTGGAACAATTTATTCAAACAGTTACAAAGGCAGCTGAAGCATATATTATGGAGCACTTAGAGATTGGTCAGACATCAAAGACACCAAGGTCATTGCATCCCAGGTCATTGCCAATTATCTTGACTCTTGTCTTGCTGTTGGGCTTTGATGACTCTGGAAGAGAGAATGAGGGTGATGACTTTGTGAAACTCTACCTCATTTAAATCCAATTCACATGCAAGTCAAGACATCACCCCATGATGTCACTGGTCTTCAAAAATGAAGGATGAACAAGTTTAACTTCAAATATTAATGTACCCTTTGAACTTGAGATGAAAACTTGAAAAACAATCAAGAGTATTAAAGTACTAATAATTAGTATTTTCTGTTAAAGGATAGTGACAGTGCCTATTTTGAACCTGGCATATCCTTGGAAACTATCCAAAATTCCTAACAGACCTACAGAAGCATGACCATAAATTGTGTGACCTAACTTATCTTCTGGAAAGCCACAGCCCAACCTGGTGTGTAGCAGCAAGACCTCATTGCTATTTAGTTGAATCAAGATATTAGATAACTCATGAGCAAAAAAAGCAGCACTGCATATAGCACCAGTATCTCCATTCACAAGACAGATGAAAGTCTTTTTCATAGTCACTGTATAGAACATTTGGGACATATAGACAGAAACACATTTTGATATCCATCAATGTGCCTTCAAATGAAGTTACAAGGAGACTCCTCTGAGCCTATTTGGACATCTGGCTTGCTGTCAATAAATATCAAATAACTTCATATTGCTCATCATCAAGTACCTATCAACCACAAATTATTTCTTTATTTTGGACTATGGGCATAGAGATGAGGACATGGTTGGTGGGATGGGAGCAGGAGATTCAATCTATTTTCCATAAAGGCACTGTTACTGTTTCCATTCCTAAAAAATTACCTAATTCCCCCTTTGACCAACTAATTCTGTTGCTGAGAATATATCCTTTCAATGTTGCCAGAAAAAAAAATAAGATCTATTCAAAGATTTTCATAAACTAGAGGAAAATGGTTAAATAAATTTTGGCACAGTAATGTAATGGTATAGGGCAGTTAGGATAAACAAGTATGGGGAATAGAAAGAAATCAGGAATGACCTTTGTTAACTTTTACAAAGGAAAAAAATAAAAGCAGCACCAGAATAGAGTCCATGCTAATAATGACTGTATGAAACAAAATAAATGAGAAGGAAGAGACAAAAAATTCTATTAGACACTTAAAGAGAGAAACTGAAAAAAGAAAAGTTTTGATATATCATACATCTAAATTAATTACTTTATGGACACATAGTTAAGAAAATTGTAGCAATGTTTAATGCTAATAACATATTCTTTAAAATTTTAAAAAATATCTAATTCTTTATATATAAGAAGTTCATAAAGCTAAGCATTAGGGAAAAATCAAATAAACCTTGTATCTTTTTTTCTTTCTTTAAAATTATTTTGTTTTCAGTTTTCTACAATTACTTCCATAAGTCTTAGATTTTCTCCCCCTCCCTCCCCGAGATGGCATGCACTCTTACATGGGTTCTACACATACATTCTTTTTAAACACATTTTCACATTACTCATGTTGCATAGAAGAATTAAAATGAATGAGAGAAACCATGAGAAAAAACAAACTAAAACAAAATGAAAAGCAAAACAAGAGAAAATATTCTGCTTCATTCTGCGTTCTGATTCCAAAGTTCTTTTTCTGGATGTGAATGGCATTTTTGCCTCAAGAGTCCTTTGGATGTTTTAGGTCATTGCATTGCTATGAAGGGCTAGGTCTACCAGAAACAGTCCTTTCACACTGTGGCTGTTACTGAACAGAATGTTCTCCTAGTTCTGCTCATTTCACTCAGCATCAGTTCATATATGTCTGTCCAGACCTTTCTGGAGTCCTCCTGTTCATCATTTCTTATAGCCCAATAGTATTCCATTAAATTTATATACCATAACTTGTTCAGCCATTCCCCAATAGATGGGCATTCCCTCAATTTCCAGTTCTTATCTGCCACAAAGGGAGCTGCTATAACTATTTTTGTAAGTAAGACCTTTTCCCATTTTTATGATCTCTTGGGGATACAGTTCTAGAAGCGATATTGCTGGGTGTGCACATTTTTGTAGCCCTTTGGGCATAGTTCCAAATTGCTATCCAGAGTAGTTGGATCAACTCACAGCTCCACCAACAATGAATTAGTGTTCCAATTCTCCCACATCTTCTCCAACATTTATCATCTTTCTGTTATGTAAACCTTTGTATCTTACAAGTTTTCTACCTTTCAGGTCATGTATTGAAAAAGCATTTATTAAGCATCTTTTGGGGGAGATATCAGAATAAATAAGATCTGATGCTTACCCTCCAGGAGTTTAGAATCTAGTAAGTATGATATGATACATTTTTTAAAAAATGCACTGTGTAATATGACAAGTGTATAAAATGCATCGATTATAGTCTCTCCAGCTGCATTTGTCTTTGTTCAGAAGCACAAGACCAATTACCTCTACATAGACCCGAGGTGTCAATTGACACAAAACTTTGCTTAGTCCTTGGAGGTATGCTTAAATTCCCAACCTTCTATTAAACTGAAACCAAGAGGAGGCAAGAGACGTTTGCAGAGAAGCCTCATTCACTGCAGGGATTTTCCACTTTACATTTCAGGCAACCCATTAACTTTCAAAAGCAAAACAAACGTGCACTATCGAGGAGATTCTTTTTAACTTTATAGCCACTAGACAACATTATTTCTTTTTCATATTGATGATAAATTGTATCTAAAAATGAGACTGGTTCTCTTTTTTAAAGTTCTTTTGGACTGTTTTGACTGAGAGTAGATTTGACCATTGTGCCAAAAGTAAAATAAAAGCAAAGTTCATAATGATATTCATATGATTAGTAGCGATTTGTAGTAAAAACCATTGAATGATTTTACATAACAAATAGTAGAAAACTATTTTGAGGTAAAGGTAGGCACCATGAACAATTGGAGAGAAAATGGAATCTTTTTTTAAAGGCATTTCTTTAACTAAGAAGGGATAACTTCAGGGTATGAAGTTCCCTAATTTGCTTCTCAATATGTTTACCTAGAGGTATTCATTTTCATAATGAATAAAGGCCTGTAATTCAAACTGAAGACATCTGTGAAGATTTATGATGAAATATGAAAAATACTGCAGGCATTAAATGTTATGTCAAAAACATCTTCTAGGGAAGCTCAGCATGGTGGTAGAATGGGATAGATTTGGGTTTATAGTTCTAACCATAGGTCTTATTACTAACCCCAGCTGACAGAAAGACACTAAGATTTATTATCCTTACCTCGAAGGATTGTTCTCAGAAATAATTAGGTTTTTAACATTTTTGCCGTCCATGGAAACAGATGGTAAATAAATCCAAGCAGCCTTGCTAAATTCTTTTTTATTTGTAAACTACCAGGAATATGTTTATAATAATGAAGATGTCTTTTTCACATCAAACTTGCTGAACACATCCTTGAAAGTATCATTCAATTCAACAAACATTTAATAAGCAGGTAATATGCCACTAGATGGCCTAGCAAATAGATTGCCATATCTGGAGTCAGGAATACTCATCTTTCTGAGTTCAAATCTAGCCTCAGACACTTTCTACCTGTGTGATACTGAGTCCTATGCCATCAGCAGTCATCTTGACTTCTGTCTTGCCACTGGATGTTGATGACTCTGGAAGACAGATGACCATGAAACTCTTAAATCCAAGATATCACCCCATGATGCCAATGGTGCTTTTCAAAAATGATGGAAAAAAGAAAAACAGATGTGTGACCTCCAGCAAATGACTCAACCTTGTTTGCCTCAGTTTCCTGTAAAATGAGCTGGAGAAGGAAATGGCAAACCACCCCAGTATCTTTGCCAAGAAAACTCCAAATTGTGTTTAATTGCAAAAAGCTAAGGTAAAGGTAACCTTTATTTTATTTGGCAGCTGGACTGTATATGTACTTAGAAAGGTCATGTTGCTTCCTCATTGTTATTTAACCAATAATAATAGCTAACTTTTATAAGGCACTTTTTTTAAAAAAGCATTTTACATATACTATCCCATTTAACCTTCACAATAGTCCTTTGAGGGCAGGTGTTAATATTATCTTCATTTTATAGAGAAGGAAGCTGAGGCTGAGAGTTTAAATAACTTGCCTGCAGTCACATACCTACTAAGTGAGGCAGAGCTCAGCTCTTCCTGACTCTCTCTTCTACATCAAACTTCCTCTAATCACTAAGCTCCTACTATGCACCAGTCATTATGAAAAGCACTTCACAAAAACTATCTCATTGGATTCTCACAATAACCCTAGGTGAAGGGTGCTTTTATTATCCCCATTTTATAGTGAGGAAACTGAAACAGACAGAAGTTATGTAACATGCCCAGGTTCACTCAGACAGTAGTTATCTGAGGCTGGTTTTGAATTCAGGTCTTCCTGATTTCCGGTCAAGGGCTCTATCTACCATGCCACCTAGCTACCTTGGTGCTAATGCCTAGTTGCTCCCTTCTAGGATCAAATAGAAACTCCTCTATTTGGTATTTAAAGCCCTGTATCCCTTTTCTCTCCTCCATACACTATGATACAGCCACACCACTTCCTTGTTGTTCCTCAGATACCACAATGCATCTCCTGACTCAATGCCCTGGCATTGGCTGTTCTCTGGAATACACTATCTCTTCACCTCTGGCTTTCTGTAAGACTTAACTTCAAATACCACCATATGCTTTCTAATACCTTTCTTTTTCTGCCTGTTCCTCTCCTAGTACTTTTATTCTGAGATGAAATTAACATTTTCATTGTACATATCTTAGATATATATTGTTTTTTACATTTTCCTTCTCCATTAGAAAGTAAATTCCTTAAGATCTGGGTCTGTGTTTTGCCTTTCTCTGTAACCCCAGAGATAAACGTAGCTTAGCACATGGGAAGCACATAATAAATGTGTGTTGACTGACTGAGCTGAAGATTAGGGTAGATTTGCCACAGAGAGAAGGGGAACTGAGTCATTTACGTGCAATCGTCACCGAATCTAGGACTAGGAACTGAAAATTACCTGGAGAAGATTTTTTTTTAAGGGAGTACGGGAACTCAGGAAAAGCTCAGTCTAGATTAGAAAACAAAATGGAGCAAGAAAGAAAATGTGTATTTCTTAGATGAATGACAGAGAAGGTCCAAGCTAGGACAGGCTCTATTTGGGCATCAGCACAGGGTGCATAGAATCTAGGGATTGCAATGAGATATTTCCTAAGCTGGATGATTGGAGTACACATTTCAATATTAAATGTTTAACCATTTTGGATATTTCATCATTAACAAATTGGCTGATTCTAGCAAGTGGAAAATATAACTTTTGGCCACAGTGCTTCCTTCACAGGGAAGGCAGGTAATTTTCTAGGGTAAGTACATTCCAGTAACTCCTCTCCATTTTCTTTCTTTCTCTTTACTCCACTCAGGAAACATCCTGCATTGCATAAGCTGGGTTTCTCCCTTCAACTAATGTGATACTATACACCACAGAATCAGATATCACTAGGTTGCTGGATTCTCAAGGAATATGAGAGAACTGTTCCTCTGCCCTTTGTTATCAATAACAGACTTAAAGGAACAGTGAAAAGTGAAGATGAAAGAATACGAATGAACTAAACCCCCAAGCATCCCTTCATATTAATTTTTGTAGACTATCCTAACCTAATTGGCAACCTGTACATCTAGTTATCAAGCCAGACAGATTAGGTTTTTAAGTCTAAGAATTGCTAAGAATAATACATAATACATTTTAAGTATTACAACATGTTTTGCTCATAACTATCCTTTGACATAGGCACCATAGTTATTACGATGGTCATTTTTATAGTTGAAAAATTTGAGACTCAGAGAATTTAAGGGATTTGACCCAGTAATAATTATGTCCAAGAATTTCTGGTTCTAAATCCATTTTGAAGATGAGAAAACTGAAGCTGAGAAAATTTAAAAGATTTCCCTCTGATCGTATGGCTAGTAGTTGTGTGGTCCATGAGCAAATCCAGAGTTCTTTCCACTGCACAAATATTATGATTCTTGACATCAGAAAATTTGAGAGGACCAAGGTGGAAGATGTTCCTTCTGAGCTAGTGCTGAGCAACTTGAAGACTGATATTGTCATTTATTTTCCTGGAATCACATATGTTGAATCATTCATTGCCTCTTCAGAACCACCAACGAATGAACCCTTCTGCAAGGGCAGGTTTCCCAGTTAATCTAGGGTTGACAAACCTTTTAAGCACCAAGCCTTTTTTTTTTAAATGTTAGCCATTTTGGATAAGAACCTTTCTAAGAATTACACACTCCTTTACCTCCTCTGAAATTTACTTTCTGCACATCACTTCATACTTCCTAAATGATTTGACATCATAAATGTTTATGTGAATTAACATACTAAATATAGCAATGGACTCCAGGTCTGTTAAAATATCTAAGACTATTTGCCCATCACGAGTAAGTGATTTCTGGGTTTTTTGAGTCCTTGTGTGGTTTCTATACTTTTTCTGTCTCTTTTCTTTTTGTCAGACTGTGAGCTGTCATCAGGCAACCAAGTGGTCCAGTAGATAGTGTGCCAGTCCTGAAACTATGAAGACTCATCTTCCTGAGTTCAAATCTGACTTCACATACTTACTAGCTTTGTGACTCCGGGTAAGTGACTTAATTTTACTTGCCTCTGTTTCCTCATCTGTAAAATGAGCTGAAGAAGGAAAGGGTAAACCATTCTAGTATCTTTGCCAAGAAAACTCCAAATGGGGTCATGAAAAATCAGATACGACTAAAATAACTGAGCCACAACAACAAAAATTGTTCTCCTTTAGCCTGCGTCTATTGGCTACTTCTCATTGTATGTAATATATCTGGAACTGAAAGGAATCTTTAAGACCTTCTAGTCCAATCCTCTCACTTTACAGATAAGAAAAACAAGTCTCAAAGTTCAGGCATTTGCTCACAGTTACTAAAGTGGTAAATGGTACAATGGGATTCTTAATTTAATTGGCTATAGATCATAGGAACTTTGAAAGTCATCTAATCCAACTCTTCTCATTTAGTAGATGAAGAAACTGTGATGGGCAACCTCCAAAGTATTCCCCTTTAGGAACCAAAAGAGGGCAAGGATGAGTCTGCAGAAGAGAAGGAGGGCTCAAGGAACTTCTGAGCACAGTAAATGAACATTGAAACGAGTTATTGCATTTATGGCTCCACTGATAGGAGACTGATCCCAGTCTTGGACTGTCTTCTTGATTATATATTTCAAACCCAGACAGCCCCAACCTGGCACTTAGTTCACCTGACTTGAACTCTGGCTTATTTCTTCATCTCTACCAGAGAGACAGCTAATACTGGACCTCTCCCTTGGCTCACCTGGTTCTCCAACAATTCTTTTGGCTAATTTTAAAGGAGAGTCCAGCTTTTACCCCTCTCCTGTAGATAGCATAAAGCCCTAGGAGGGCATGGAAACTAAGGAAACAAATTTATTAGAACTGTGTATAAAACAAAGCTAAATAACCTTTGGGTTCAGTCCTGGGAGTCTCATCCTAAAGGCTAAAGCTTAAGTTTTAGTATACAATTTTTATGAGATTAGTGTTTCTCTGGTACCTTTCCAATTGCCTTAAATTTACTCTGTATAGATTTTGTATTTATCTACATGCAAATATAGTTATGCCTCATAGAGTGTAATCTCTTTGAAGGAAAGAATTATCTTTGTTCTTAAATTCCTACCACTTAACACAGCGCCCAGCAAATAACAGGTGTTCAGTAAATGCTTGTTGAATGATTTATTGATTATAAAAAAGAAAATGAAGTTTCAAGCCCTTGTAGAAGGGCGGGTCTCTATTAAGAGGGGTTAGTGTAGGATAGGGGTGGGGGACCTGCAGCCTCAAGACCACATGTGGTGCTCTGAGTCCTCAAGTGCAACACTTTGACTGAATGCAAACTTCACAGAACAAATACTCTTAACATAAGGATTTGTTCTGTAAAACTTGAGCTCATTCAAAAGGCCACACCCAAGGACATGGAAGGCCCCATGTGGCCTCAAGGTCACAGCTTTCCTATGCCTGGCCTAGGAGCTGTTTCTCCATAGACTCTGAAGAAATCTAGCATTTTAGATGTCAAACCAATGTCAAACCTATGGAAGGACATGGAGAGGAGTTAGACAGGATTGGTAAACATGAATGGGTAGTGATCTCCATAATTAGAGTACTCTCCTAAACCAACGAAACCATGGGCCCATTTTAATATGTTTGGCTGAGCAGATGACTTTTTATCTATTTCCTAATTCTCAGCTGTATTCTAGATAAGTGAGATTGTAAAACTGCTGAGTTCTAGATAAACTAGAGAATAATTAGGACAGTGTTCTGTAACAGTTTTCATTTTTGTATTTTTTTCAGACTAGAAATACCTCATATCTGACCTTAAGACAAGATGAAACTTGACTCTGCTAGGGAAGATAAAGCTTTATTATTTATTTGGTTTGTTTTATCAAGAACTAAGAAAAGCCAAGGGCAGAACTCAGAGTCACATGTAAAAATGATATGTGTATTCACTGATAGCTGAGGAGAGCTAGCGCTCCTTTCAGGTAAATCCTTGAAAAGAACTACTTCCCATTACATCAGTTCAAAGAAGTCTGCTACTTTAGAAAGAAAAACATAGCAACTCGTTGAAATAAACCAAAACATGCCAGATTCCAAAGGTGATCTCTTGCTGCACTGTGAGTGATGTGGACAAGTGAGAACTTTTAAGTCCCTGGAAAATGCTAATTCTGCTCTCACAAAGGCAGGAAAAAAAGAGAGACATTTTTCTAACATGCCTTCCCTTTATTTTTCCAATAAAAATCTCCATTGGAGGCCACAGTGATAAAAAGCTGAAGAAATCTGCCCAGTTGGAAGTCTAATGTTTGAACTGGTGATCTAGCCCACCAAAAATAGCAGAAAATCTTTGAAGCTCTGCTCACCCTATTTATCATGTAGCTACAATTCACACGTGCCTTCTGTGTGCCTTCCTTGGGGCAAAAAGACGTTTTGCATCCATCTGTCAACCAGATGAACTCAGGGAAAGAGTCACAGAGACTACACAGATGAGGAATGACCCAAGAGTATTTACACAGAATAAAATTGCCAAAATCACCCCATTTCCCCTCCCCACCACACCACCCCAAACCCCACAGCAAGCTGTTTTTATGTCACACATGATTCAATTTTCCCTTCAGATTACAGCCAAGGGCATGTCAGCTTATATTCTATGTGCTGCTGGGCTTGATTTTTAACCCCTGATCCTAAAAGACCTTCTTTACTTACATCCCCAAGGACATCCATGACCTTTCTATGCTTTCCAAAATTCTTCCCAAAGGAAACCCAAAGTCACTGCTTCTCCCCACTCCCACCCCAATTAATAGGAAGCTCTAACAGAGGAGGAAAATAAGGAAAGAAGGGATTTGAGTCACCAGCAAGGTTTTCAGGGACAATAGGGTGGGAAGGAATATTTGACTACCAATATGTCTTTGCTCAAAAAGCTCCAGGGGCCTTTACGATAAAATTCAAACTCTCCTATTTGGCATTTAAAGCCTTTTAAAAAAATGGCTCCAGACTGTCTTTTCCAGGCATAGTCTCTCTTACTCCCCTTAGAATATTCTATAGCCCAATTAAACTAGCTTGTTTTCTGTTCCCTAACTAAAGGAGTTATCCTAGGCAAGTCACTTAACCTCTCTCGGTCTCAGTTTCCTCATTTGTAAATTGAGGGAGTTGAATTTGATGGCCTGTGAAAGTCTCTTCCAACTTTAAATCTGTGATCCGCTCGCTCTGTGTAGAAGCAACATGTTCTCCCTTACATGGAACACACCTCCTCTTCACCTCTGTCTCTTAGAATCCCTAGTTTCTTCCAATGCTCAGCCCAAAGGTCTCTAGCACCTTGTTCCTTCCCTCCAAGTGTCTTGTGTTCTAGTTCTCTCTCTCTCTCTCTCTCTCTCTCTCTCTCTCTCTCTCTCTCTCTCATTCATTCTTTCTCAATATAGATAGATATACATACACATACATGCATGCATGTATATATACATTCTATTCAATTCAATATGTTATTATTATGTTCCAGACTCTGTATTAAGCACTGCAGATACAAAAAGGCATTTAGGGTTAATAAGCAAACAAATATGTACAAAGCAAGCTATATACAGGATAAATAGGCAATAATTAACAGAGGTAAGGCATTGAAATTCAGAGGGGTTGAGGAAGGCTTCCTGTAGAATGTAAGATTTTAGCTGGGACTTAAAGGAAGGAAGCGAGGTTGGGAGTTGAAATGGAGGAGGGAGAGCATTCTAGCCATGGGGGACAACCAGAGTTTTCTCATCTCAGTCTTTCAGCCCAGAGCGGAAAGATGGAGTGTCTTTTTCGTAGAATAGCCAGACCAGTGTCATTGGATCAAATATCACAGGTCAGGAAGTAAGATGTAAGAAGAATGGAAAGGAGAGGGTGAGAAGAGGGTTGAGTGCATCTGTATGTATGTGTGTATATACACGTATACACATCTATAAGTATATATCTATATCTATCTATATACATATTATATATACTTATATTCATATGTACATATATGATGTATATGTATGTATGCTACACATGTGTATATATGTGCATATATATGTATATATATATACACATACATGTATATATAGAATCTGCACTCCTGTCTTGCATGACTCTTCTCCCTATTTCCCCACAGCTATAACTATTTTGGACATCTTTGGACCAGTGCATCATGTCTTCCTTCCCCAGGATACTCCTCTTTGGGAAATCTCATCTGCCTGGTATTCACACCTTATCAGTCCCCTCCGCCCCTCTGTTTGGACACTGTCACTAAAGGACAGGGCAAGGGCTCTAAGGCCTCTATTTAAGTTGGGGCTCAGCCCAGTCTTCTCTCCATTTCCCACCAGCTATCCTGTTTCTAGACTTATGGGGATTTCTCCATCATGTCCCCAGGCCAGGTACCTCCCCCATTGCCACCAGACCCAATTTTTCAGTTTTCTTTTGTGTGTTGTCTTCCCCCATTATGTTGTTAAGCTCCTTAAGGACAAAAACAAAAACAAGCAATAAAATTGCATATATAATCCCAGAGTTTAGTGGAGCACTTGGCCCAGAATAAATGTTTAGTAAATGTTCATTGGCTGACTGACTAACTTTCCTCTACTATGCCATAGAAACTTCACCCAGGTCACTAACTCTATCTCTGCACTTCACACACTGGAAGTAACCTCACTCACCCAACTTTCAACTTCTCCCTTTTACAGATTGATTCCTTCTAGAGGTTCTCAAAGACGTTGATATTGCTCCTTAGGGGGCACTGGACCAATCAAGGATGGGTGGAGTGGGTGGTTGGTAGTAGCCTCTGGTGCAATCGAGGGATGTTGAATAAAAAAAGGGGGAGGAGGTAGAAGCATAAGGAAAGAAGAGAAGAAAAATTTGAAAAATCATTCCTACATGTTTCATCATCTGTTGTGTAACAGAGTTACAGCCATAGTGATTACATTATTTTCCAAATAAACACACACAATGTGAGTTATAACTCTACAGTGGCCAAATTCGGCCTCAGGTCTTAACAAGCAAGTATTGGCAGGAGAGCCTGCTGTGCATTGTCGGGAAGTCCAGCATACATGGGCAGGAATATGTGCATGTAATGGCTTGTTTACAGTACCATACTATACAATTACATGATGCAATATTGCATCATGAAAATTTCAATGCAGGAAAAAACCAAATTTACAATAAATTATTAAACTTAAGATGTCATTTAAAAATATGTATTTTATATTTTTGGGAAATGATGCAAATTTCAAAAAAAACTGTTAAAGGAATACAGAAAGTAGATTTCCAGGGAGACTGTTGAGTAATTTTTTTAAAAAGGGGGCAGTAGACCAAATAACTGTAGGAACCTTTGTTTTAGAATTTCCATTGGAAGGAGGACATTCAGGTCAACTGTGTTTTCGTTTCTCTCTAGGCTTCGTTCCTGGTTCTCTGGATTTTCTCTGTCATGATATTCGGCCTACCTTTAGTCCCTACTCTCTCTTTTCTTATGTACTAAAATGTGTTAGAATTACATGTAGTGAACTGTATACATGTTCACTTATTCATTAGAATATATGTTCCTTGAGGACAGGGACTATTTGTCTTTTTGTTTGTATTTGTAAATCCAGCACTTAGTGCAATAACTGGCAAATAGTAGGCATTTAATAAAAGCTTGTTGACTTGACCTGACCCAGGATAGATTGCAGACTCTTTGAAGACAAGGACTTTTTTATTTGGTTAAAATAAGAAACTACCAGCTAGCAGCCAAAAGCTGATTTCAGAGTCCATTTCATGCTACTTGTCCCAAGGTGCATTTTGATAGGCTTGCTCAAGTTCTCTGAGTTTTTCCTTCCAGTTCTGCCAAGGAACTACTCTGTTCATGACATTTATGGAACTGATGTTTATCAGTGCCTATTACAGTTGCTAGTACATGATAGGGGCTTGGTGATTATTCATTTGTTACTGTTCAGTCATTTCAGTGTCTTCTGACTTTTCATGACTCCCTTTAGGGTTGTCTTGGCATTAACTGGTTACCAAAAAAAAGAAGAAGAAATATGAAGCTATAGGCCTTTTTAGAAATAGCTTCTCTACTAAAAGGTTTGTGCTAGGAATTGTGTCTCTGGTAAATCCCTTAGCTTGTATAAGAAAGGGAAGTAGTGATAAAGGAGGAGGGGAAAGTGGAGGAAGGAAACCATTCACAGTCTGAGAATTAATTCTGCTCCAACTGCAAGGGAAGATAGCTGTGACAGGAGAAGGAGTGGTGATGGTAAAAGTCAGGTGTATGATTTCGTAATGTTTTACGGTAATCTTCCCCTCTTTTACCCCATAATAAGCTCTTGGCAAAATATATTCTATTTTTCCTTTTCTAACGAACATTCAAAATGAAATTTTTTTCGTGAAGCATTTGCAAACCACAAATGTATACTGAAGTGTGTTCTATAATTTTAATGGGTTATTTTGTTTTATTCAAAGAGGCAAGCCAACAGAATATTTAAAGTAAGAAGTCATTTGACTGGAAACATAGGATTTAAAAAAAAATGGCAAATAAATATTAGGACATAGTTATAACCAGGGCAGGATGACTGGAGCTTTGTTTTCTGGGGTCCTAAAATTTAGTGATAATCCTAGTACCCCTTCAATAATTAGGAACAGCTGAGCATTGAATTTAGCAAAAAATATTTGGTTAAAATAAGAAACTACCAGCTAGCAGCCAAAAGCTGATTTTAGAGTCCATTTCATGCTACTTGTCCCAAGGTGCATTTCGATAGGCTTACTCAGGTTCTCAGAGTTTTTCCTCACTCTCCTGCCAAGGAACTACTCTATTCATGATATTTATGGAATTGATGGTTGAAAAACTATCCTTTGAGGATTACATGAATTGCTTATCCAATCACTGAAACCAGCATGCTCTAATGGACTTGAAGTCAGTTACCCTTAGCTCAAGAATTGGATCTACCATTTGCTAACTCTGTGCTCTAGAATCTCAGAAGCTCATAGTTGAAAAGGGCTTCAGAAACCACTAGTCCAAACCAGCCCTGAACAGGAGTCCCATCTACAACTTACTCAACAATCAATCAACCAGATTCTGCTTATAGTCATAGAGTTATAGAGAATTATAGAGATTTAGTTATTGGGAATTCACTATTTCCTTAAGACCTCTCTTTCAGCTTTTGGACAACCCTAAATGTTAGAAAATGTGCCCTTTTATCTCAGCAAAATTTGCCTCTCTGTGCATTCTAGATGTTGCACTCCATTTAGCCATCTGGGAAAAGTAGAACTGCTCAATATGACTCAAAAATTATACAATACTAAAACGAAATCTGTGATTCTACTGATAATAAATGTTCATTCCATTGATACAGATAGCAACTCCTATTGTGGTGAGAACAATATTCTAATCCCTGCCTCCATGTAAGTTAGGTTAGTTTTACCTTAAAACATATTGTAATTGTCTTTGAGACGTGATTGGCTCAGACAGTCTGTACAGTAGCCAGCTGGTGCAGGGCTCAAGACAGCCAATTGTTAAATTTTTGATGTATCGCAAATTACAGATTAAAACTTGATTTATTATTTTGCTGAATTTCAAGATTTAAGAGAGTGAGAAACAAGTGTTAAAAATGCAGATTAAATTCATGCATTCATTTTTCCCCCAAGATCCAATTGTTAAACATTTACTAGCAACTCAGAACTGTTGAAATTCTTTCTGTGTTGTTGCTACGCATTAGTTTCAGTCATGTCTGACCCTTTATGACACTATTTGGGGTTTTCTTGGCAAAGATATTGGAATGTTTCTCTATTTTCTTCTCCAGCTTACTTTATAGATGAAGAAGTGTCTGAGGTCAGATTTGAACTCTAGAAGATGAGTCTTCCTGACTTTAGGCCCAGCACTCTATCCCCTGGGCCATCTAGCTCCCTCATGCCCTTCATTGTTATCTGAGTACAAATCACCTAGGGAAAGCCCTTTCTCTGAGATCTAGTTGGCCAATGACTAAGGACAATTTAGAGGAAGGGAAACATCAGTCAACTACATCAACTCATGGTATTCACAAAGGTTAACCTTGTTGAATATTCTTCTCTTCCTATGATAAAGTAAGTCTCCTTTTTTCATTCCAATATCAAACCCAGATTACAAAGGAACTGACTTAAGTGGGGACTAGCCTAGAATATTTGCCATCTTATGCTAGTTTCATTCATATCCTTCCATGAATTTGCCACAAAGGCTCCACACAATGAGCTTGTGCACTTTCCCCCGACATTTTGATGGTACCAATGTCATACACATAAAATATTCCACCATTCGGTTTCATCTGTTTTTTCTTTCCATTGCAACATCATGATCGTTGGGTCTGTTGTTTTTCTAATTGTGCTTACTTCACTTTGCAGCAGTTCATTTAAGTGTTTTCATGATTCTCTGTATTATTTATGTTCATTGTTTCATTGACTGATTCAACATGATTCAGCACTGGGATCTCCAGGTCAAAGGGTATGGACATTTGTTTCATTTCCTTAGCATAATTCCAAGATTGCTTTCCAACATAGTGCCCCTAATTCATAGCTTCATCAGCAGCATATTAGTGTACTTGTCTTTCTACAACCTCTTCAACATTGACGATTCCTCTCTTTTGTCATCACCACTACACTTTGTTGAGTGTAAGGTGAAATAGAGTTGTTTGAATTTGCATTTTTCTTATTAGCAGTAACTTGGAACAATCTTTCATATGGTTAACAATTTGACATCCTTCTTTTAAGAACTGTTTGTTTCTATCCTTTAATCTTTAAAGAACTGTTTGTCCATATCTTGAATAACAGTTCTTTATCATTATTTGATGCAAAGGGTTTTTTTTTTCCATTCAACTACTTTCTCTTGTCTTGTTTGCACTGGTTTTGGTAATGTAAATACTATTTTAAAATTTCATATAATCAAAATGACATCCTAGAATTTTCACCCTACCAATATCTATGAAAAACATCTGATTATGTGGTTCCCCTCCAATTTTTCTGGTATGATATTTAATATTTGAGTCATACATCCATTTTGAGCTTGTGATGGTATATGGTGTAAGATGTTGATCTAAACTGTCTTTTAGTTTTCCCAGAAGTTCCTGTCAAAGAGTTCTTTCCCAAGTAATTTATGTTGTTAGTTTTCTCAAACACAGGCTTGTTAAATTCAATTGTTTTGATTCTTCTTTGTCTAGTCTAATCGAGTGACATACTTTCTAATTTACCTAGTACCAAATAAATTTGATAATTACTGGTTTATGATAGAATTTTAGGTCTGGAAATATTTCCCATTCATTCCTACTTTTCCCTCCATTATTTTCCTTGACACTTTAAAACTTTAGTCTCTACAAATAAATTTCATCAATATCAGAGTCAGAAAGAATCACAGAACCTCAGAATTCAGAAGGACCACTGGGGCCCGTAACATTGTTGTTACTGTTAAGTTGTGTCCAGCTCTTCAAGACCCCATTTGGAGTTTTCTTGGCAAAGATACTAGAATGACTTGCCATTTCCTTTACCACCCATATGTGAATCCTCTCTCCAACATCCATGATAAGTCATAATACATCAGACAACTTACAATGATGGAGAACATAGCACTTCCCAATTCATTGTTAGCATGTTTTTCTTACATAAAGTCAAAATATGCCTCTACAAAATTACCATTTATTCCTCTTACTTCTGTCCTCTGGAACAAAACAGAATAAATATAATATTTGTTTCCATCCTTCATAAACTTAAACATAGCTTGTATGTCACTCTTCTGCAACTTCTTTATTTGGTACTCATACAGTTGAAAGTGTTAACCCTTTATGTTGACCTTTACCCTTTACAAAAACAACAACAAAAAAAACCCCTTTACAAAATGTTGACTTTTACATTTATCCCTATCAAATTTGATTTTATTAGATAGAAACCATCATTCCAATCCATCAGGATAAATTTTTAATCTTGACTCTGATGTCCAATGTATATGCTACCCTTCCCAGGGGTGTGTCTTCAGCAAATTTAATAAATGCCCCATCTATTCCTTTATTCAAGTTATTGATAAAAGTGACAAATAACACAGGGTTCAAGTACAAATTCCCAAGACGCTCCACTAATGACCTCCTTCCATCTTGATATTTATCCTTTAGGTACAATCAATAAATGTTAATAAAGGTAGGTGGATTCAGAAATAGTGATAGGTGTATTTGCATTTAAAAGATGAATGGGAAAAGCTCTCTCTCTCTCTCTCTCTCTCTCTCTCTCTCTCTCTCTCTCTCTCTCTCACACACACACACACACACACACACACATACACACACAGTTACTAACATCTCAGTTAAGATCTTGAAGGGTATCAGGTAGAACAATGATACTCAAAGACTAAACAAGAAGACCACTATCAGCTTGTAGGTGTTCAGAGCAGTCACACTCTGAAAGGTTAAAGAAGCATGCCTGATCCTGGGTAAACGGAGCCTAAAGTATAGAAAGTATATAGGAGCACTTTGGATGGCTATATAAAGGAGGACCTGAAGCTTAGCTTGGGGGAAGGGGTCTGCAGAGAGATATTCCAGGGGAGTGTGAATCCTCATGTTCAGCCATGTTGTCAAATGCTTTCAATGAGGATGAACATGGCATCAAGGTCAACTACCGTACTGATGGTAAGTTCTTCAACTTGAAAAGGCTACAAGCCAAGATCAAGGTATTGATGCATGATTTTCTGTTTGCAGATGATTGTGCACTCAATTCAGCCTCAGAAGCTGAGATACAACAAAGTATGGATCAATTTTCTCCTGCTTGTGCTAATTTTGGCCTAATAATTAACATCAAAAAAACACAGGTGCTCCAACAGCCACTACCACACCATCCATATGTCAAACCATCAATTATAACAAATGGAGAAGTTTTGAATGCTGTGGATAAGTTCACTTACCTTGGTGGTGTACTTTCCAGGGATGTACACATTGACAATGAGGTTGATACATGCATTGCCAGAGCTGACTCAGTATTTAGGAGGCTCCAAAGAAAAGTTTGGGAGAGAAGAGCTATTAGACTCACTACCAAACTGAAGGTCTACAGAGCCGTTGTGCTGACCTCTTTGTTGTATGACTGTGAAACATGGTCAGTCTACCATTGCCATGCCAGGAAGCTGAATTGCTTCCATTTGAACTGTCTTTGGAAGATTCTGAGGATCACCTGGCAGGATAAGGTACCAGACACTGAAGTCCTTGATAGAGCTGAACTGCCAAGTATTCAAACTATGCTTCAGAGAGCGCAACTCTGATAGACTGGCCACATTGTTCAAATGCAAAATGTACAATTGCTAAAAAGACTATTTTATGGACAACTCACATGGGGTAGGAGATCACATGGTGGTCAGGAGAAGTGATGCAAGGACACTCTCAAGGTCTCTGTCAAGAACTTTGGATTTGACTGTGCAACATGGGAGATACTAGCACAGGAATGCTCAATATCATGCTCCCACATTAGAAAAGGTGCTGTGCTCAAGGAGCAAAGGAGAATTAATATAACACAAAGGAAAGGTAGGATGTTCAGATTTGGAGAATCCACCCCCAATATTCACATGGACTATCTGTGCCCAATCTGTGATAGAGCATTCTGAACTCATATTGGTCTGATCAGCCACAGTCAGTTGGAAACACTGAAACTTCACTTTATCATGATGATATCATTTTGGCCGTCTTCGAAAATGGACAACAACCAACCAAAAGAGGACCTGAAGTTTAGCTTAGGGAGAGGGGTCTGAGGAGAGATATTCCAGGGGAGTGTGAATCCAGCACGAGCTCCCATAAATGGAACCTGAAGCAACCTGAATCTTTCCCTGGTCTGTAAGAATAACAACAGAGAATAGAATTATATTTTTATAGGAGAGAGGGCTAGGCACTGAACAGCTCAGAGTATTCAGAACCCCAGGAGAATACAGGGTTAGCTGACTATGATGAGATTTATATGCCCAGGAATCCTTTAGGAGAATAGAAGGATCTTCTACACTCCACCAAGACCTCAGGACCAAAGCAGGAGGCAGCACCAATTCTGTTATTGAGGATAGTGAATAGATAAATGAATGAATGAATGAAAAAGCATGTATTAAGCAATTACTATGTGTCAAGCACTGGGCTAAGCACTGAGGATAAAAATGTAAGCAGGCAAGAAAATCCTTGCCTTCAATGGACTTATATTCTAATAGGGGAGATAACACATAGAGAGTTGAAAAGTAAGGGAAGAGGATGGGAATGTTTGGGAGGCATATGGTGGCCTGAATTCTAGGCAAGATATGTCAAGAGTTCACCTAATACAGTCCAGGGTCTAAGATCCAATGGCAGGACAATAAGAAAGATGAAAGCAGTATGGTTTAGAATTTGCTGAAAAGTGCTGAAAGAAGACAGAGGTTGAACCAAAACCAGTATCTATATTGGGTACCCTGCAGAGCAATACAGAAGCTAGAGATTGTGTCAGGAGGTAAAGCATAGTAGCAGCCAGTTTTATCCATAATTTTATTCCTGCCTTCTCCCACGCAAGAGTATAAAAGAGATTGGAACCTACTTACAGAACAAAGTCCCAAATCAGAAATTGATACCTGGAGATATTAATAAATGGAAGAAAATTGAACACAAGAAAGAGACACTGTTGGTTAAGGAAGCCTATGAGGTAAAGCTAAAGGAACAAAAAGATGTTCAAAGAAAAGAATGGCTTGATCACAAGGGCAGCTGGGAGAAATTAACTGAGAAATAAAAAATGAAATCAAAGCTCTTGAGAAAAAAATTAGCTTAAAGCAGAAGGTGAGAAAACTTACTCCAATAAGTAGACTCTGACAAATAGAATGAAGCAAACAACTCCATCAAATAATGATGATTACAAGAACAAAAACTGAAAAATTAGAAAGGCATGGAAGATATCTGCTACTAAAAAACAACTAACCTAGAAAAAAAGGTCAAGGTGAGGTAAATAAATTAATTAATTTATATTTTAATATAATTTGGGCAGCTAGGTATGGTGCAATGGATAGAGTGCTAGTCTTGGAGTCAGGAAGAGTTAAGTTCAAATTTAACCTCAGAAACTTCCTAGCTGTGTGACTTTAGGCAAGTCACTTAACTGCTGTTTGCCACTGGACAAGGAACTGCCAAAACCATCCCAGTATCTTGGCCAAGAAAACCCCATGGAGAGAGGTCCACAAGATCATGAAAACTAAAATGATTGAACAATCAACCAAAATATAATTTATATTACATAAACTTTGACCAAATAAAAAACCTAGATACTACATTTCAGGAAGTGACAAAAGAAAATCATCCTACACTACTCAAAGAGCAATACAATGCATCCACCAGTGGCTTCCTGAAACTCCAAACTGAAAATACTCAGAAATTGCATAGCTTCATAATACGGAGTTTCCATGTCAGAGAAAAGTACTGCATGCATCCAAAATGAAACAAAATTGAAATGTGAGGGAACCGTAGTCAATATTACACAAGATTATGCTATAACTACTTTAAAGAAGAGCAAATATTGGAATAAAAATATTGCAAAAAATAAAAGAATGAAAGAGGTAGCCTCAAAAGCAGTGGACAAGGAGCTGACCTCAAGACACCAGGAAAACCTGAGTTCAAGTTATATTTCTTTTGCATAGTGGCTATGGGCAAATCCCTAAATCTCTTGGTATAACTCGCTGAAACTATAAGTTACAGAGGAAGTACTTATGCTACCTGGATAGGAAATCACCAGGGAGTCAGTGAAATTACATAAAATTCACTAATGAAATGAAATGAAGGTGAAATCTCTTTTGTTAATCATCTTTTAGCCACAGGTCTGGGCTTTGAGAAATATGGGCAAGGTTCTGAGATGTCCAAGAAAAACTGCAAAACAAGATAGAGATTGTTATAAAGGGAGAAATCCTTAAAACTTAACCTAGTCAATATCAAGGGGTCAGCATCTGATACTTGCGTAACATAATCAATTTCATTTTTAACGACATAGTTCTTTACCCCTCTCTCCTTTAAAAAAGTTTACGATATATAGTTGTGAATCTTTTGAATAAATTATAAACATTTTGCCTTTTAAATTTATTTATCCCCAACTGTATTTTATAGTGTAGCTTTAGAGCCAGAAAAGAATCTGGCTCATTAAATTTAGTCCCTTCATATTATAGATAAACAAAAGATAAATGATTTACACAATGTCATAAGGATGACAACTTTTTGAGAGAAGATTTAAAGCCAGATCTTCCTGAGTTTTCCCTGCTTGAATGCTCTATCATCACTTTATCTCTTTAGTTATTGGCTATGCCACCTTTTACACTGAAATCAAAGAGTACCAATTTAATACCGACTTAGAAAAATCATGTGAAGTTCTTCATAGAATTTCTCTATCTTTTCATTCTCTGGAATAAATATTGAAATATAACTAAAAGTTATGTTTGTGGTGATCTATGTGCTTACACTCACTGCAAGTACAGCAAGATACAATGACCAAGTATCCCATGCAATGTTGTTTCTTACTGCCTTTGGATGCATATTGAAAACTGTTCCTCTAATTCTTTATGCGCTTCTTCTAAAGAGAACCTGCGGTCTCTCCTTCCATTTAGCAACAATTTATCAGTGTTTTTTATTCACTTTATAGCAAAATTGTAATTGTTTTACAGTGAAAATGTCGAGGTTTGGGATTCAGTTCCTCCAGTAACATATTAACTTTGTGGCATTGGAGAAAAATCACACATTAAGTTAATAGAAGCTACAGAGCATAGTAGATTAAGTATTGAACCTAGAGTGAATTGAAATCCATCCTCAGATAATTACTAGCTGTGTAGCCCAAGACAAATCACTTATCTTCTGTCTGCTTCATTTGCCTCATCTCTAAAGGGGGTAATAAGAGCATCTTCCTCTCAGACTTGCTGTGAGGATCAAATGAAATTATACTTATAAAGCATTTTACAAACTTTAAAGCACTGTATGTTGTTGTTCAGTTTGGGGCTCTTTTTGGTCATGTCTGACTCTGTGACCCTATGTGGGGTTTTCTTGACAAAGATGCTGGAGTGGTTTGGCATTTCCTTCACCAGTTAATTTTGCAGATGAGGAAACTGAGGCTGACAGGGCTAAGTAGCTTGCCCAGGGTCACGCAGCTAATGTGTCTGAGGCTAGATTTCCATTCAGGAAGGTGAGTCTAAGCCCAGTGCACCAACGCACTAGCTGCAAAGATAATAAGTCTAATCCCTCCTCCATATGACCTTCAGATACTTAAAGACAAGCTGTCATCTTCCCCAGTCATGTTTTCCCAAGCTAAATATGCCCAATTCCTTTAACTAGCCCTCATCTGTTATGGATTCAAGGCCCTTTGCTGTGCTGACTGCCCTCCTTGGGATACTCTCCAACTTATCAGTGTCCTTCTTTTTCAGTTCCGCATTCCTCAAAATTCACATTTCTGGAATTTACTCCCACCTCCATTTTGCCAAGACCAAAAGAAAGTAACAATTGTTGGAGTGTAATCTGAAGGAAGTCACGGAAACAGAGGTAAGAATATGGGAAAATGTCACCCTCTGGCCTCCTCAATGTGTATTAAATGGTTGAGGGAAGCTGAGGAAAAATCTCGTGGCCTATTTGGCATCTTCTTTTCTCTCCCCAGGCTGCCCTTTGGTAACACGCCAGCTCATTCCACTCCAGAGCACAACCATATTGGAGAAAAACATGTGTCAAATTACCCTCCCTCTCATCAGAGTTGTCGTTTATCTTTGTTTTACTGAGTTTTCCTTTGCATTCTTTCCAGGCCCACCATATTCTAAATAACATCATTTGTTCTATAAATTTCATTCTAAGATCAGATCCGATGAGATCATTTTCTATACCCTTTTTGAGGGGTTTAAGAATAATGATTCTCCATTGTTCGTAACCTTCCTTTATACTATAAGAAGCATTATATTTGTATCCCCTGGTGATTATTTTCTTTTGTCTCAGCATGCATTTTTTGCTTGTGTTTTGAATAAGCTGAAAATTGGTTTAATATGCCTGTTCTACCAATTCATACATATGTGGTTGTGACAAAACTACACACTCAGCATTGACTAATTGCTGGTCATAATAAGGATCAGTATGGGATATATTTGGCAAGGTAATCCTTCTACTGCCTCTAATTATACCATTTACATGGGAAAGTATGACTGGCCCATACCCATGAAGTAGTTCCAAAGCTAGTTACCCCATTTACACACTCAAAAAAAATGCCTCTTTGGAGCTAAAGCAATGACAACAAATCTATGTTGGCAAAATTCTGAGATTCTTAAAGGAAGTTAATTAGAATCCCATGCATTTACCTGATCTCTATTTGGACATTGTTATAAATAACAGTAAGTGACATGGTCAGCCTGAGATATAAGAAGGCTCTTCAAAATCATGGGTCACTGTTTAAAAAAACATGATCATAAATTTACAGCTGGAAAAGAATCTTCAGGCATTCTTGACCTTGACTGTGTGTTATGAACTGCTTTGGCACTCTGAGGAAATCTATGGGACTCTTCT
Source organism: Notamacropus eugenii (assembly GCF_028372415.1). Lineage (NCBI taxonomy): Eukaryota > Metazoa > Chordata > Mammalia > Diprotodontia > Macropodidae > Notamacropus > Notamacropus eugenii. The sequence goes on along the minus strand of NC_092872.1, from coordinate 106,689,564 downwards.
CAGAATATTTTTAAATGAATAAAATAAAATACCTATGATTATAAAAGAAACTGATTATATTGGAATAGTTATCAAAATGTTAAAAAAAAAAAGCAGACTCCCAGGGTAAGAACCCCTACTTAGAGATCATCTTATCTAACACTTTTATTCTACAGATAAAGAAAATGAAGTTTAAAAAAAGAGTGTTTTGCTCAAGGTCACATAATTAGTAAGTACCAGGACCCGGGTCTTTTGCCTCCAAAGTCACCTCACTTCTCACCTCATTGGGTTTCTTTTTTTCATAACATGAAAAGCTTTTCTTATTCCATTATGTAACTCCTAAGTACTGCAAATATGAATTTTAAAATATGTTCACTGTTCTTTTTCATTGTTATATGTTATAATGAAACAAGTTATTGACTTAATACTCATTTGAAAGTAAACCACATAGAAACTATGATTCACAATTGCAGGAATCCGTTTGCTCAGTGCCTTTACCCCTTCTGCAAACTTTGTCAATAAAAGGGTTGGCTTCTAACCACAGGCTTGGAGTTTAGGTGACTAGGTATGTGTAATGTGGAAACAGATAATAGTGGAAATGTGAACAGAATATCTGACTATATTAGCTCAATAGAAAACCTTAGCCCTACTTTTAAAGTTTGCTAAATAAAGCCATGGTACCTGTTCTAAGGCCCAACAAAAAAATCCAAGGTATAGAACTCCTATTGAAAATCACACTGTATCTCAAAGAGTTGAAATTCTATCGAGGGAGAAAACTTGCATATAGTAGAAGAAAGTCTTTGAAAGGATGAGAGACAAGATGGTGGAGTAGGGAGAAATAATACAGTCCAGCTTCTCTCATAAATATTCAAATAATGATCTAAGAATTCTGGACCAAGTAGTAAATGGGAAGTCAAAGGAGAAACTAAAGAGGGTCATCTTTCCAGCCTAAGACCACAAATTTGACATACAAGCAAGTGAACAGAGTAGGAACCATGAAGCAGGAATGGTCTGGGATCATAGACTCAGTGTCTAGAGCTACCAGCTAGGACTGAAGCCTAGAGACATTCAGAGCTACTTATAGACTCAGTCCCTGACCCAGGCCTACAGTGTAGAGCCTGTAACTTGGACTCAGGGAAGATTCAGCCCCAAAAGCTTCAGACAGGGTACAGAGCAGATCATAAACTCAGACCTGTACTCAGAAAAACTGAAAGAGCAGGGAAGTGCTTCTTTCAGGGGTAGAATTGAAGACATCCTTGAAGGAGCTCTTAGCAAAACCAGGTTGTAAACGGCTAGGGGAATGACTAACCAAACATATACATATATGTACACATGCATGTGCACACATACACATATATGCATGCATGTGTGTACATTTAAAGATCTATTATGAGGCCAAGAATTTCCAAGACAAAAACTTAGAAGATAAAAATAACTCCAAAATATTCACTAGCAAAACCAAAAAGAAAAAGCATAACTTACCCAAAAGATAAATTAGAATTCCTAGAAGTTATTGTAAGTATTGTAAAATGAGTTTAAAATGGTGTTATAAATGAAATAATAGTGATGGAGAAAAGAATTTTTCTAATAAATTAGAACTACAGAAGAGAGACTTGAAAAGAGAATTACCAGAACTTTGTACCAAGAGGTACAAAATCTTACCCAAGTAATAAACTCCCTTAAAATTAGAATGGACTAAGCAGAAATTAATGATTCCATGAAATGACAAGAAATGTTAAAATTAAGTCAAAAGATGGGGGGGGGGAAGATGAAAATATAAGGCCTTTCAAAACAAAGCCAACTGACCAGAAAGTATATTAAGGAGTAATAGTTTAAGAACCATTGCACTTTCGGAAAGCCATGGTAAAGAAAAAACAAACCTGGATATCATATTTCAAGAATTCTTCACAGAAAACTGCTCAGATCTCTTAGATCAAGAGGGAAAAGTGAAAATAGAAAGAAATAATTCATCACCTTCTGAAATATATTTCCAATTGAAACTCTTAGAGACATCATAGCCAAAACTGACAGAAAAATATTGCTATTACTGCTATAGGATAGGTGAGAGCTGATGAGAATCTGAACTAAGGCAGCAGCCACGTAAGTAGAGAAGGTGATGTCTACGAAAGATGTAGGTGTAGAATCCAGAAGAATTAGCAACAAATTGAATATGTGGGGCAAGAAAAAACGAGGAATCAAAAACCATACCAACATTACAACGTAGGTGACTGGAAAAGTAGTGGTCCCCCTCAAGAGAAATAGCAAAATCCAAAAGCAAGGTGGACGTAAGGTAAATGATAAAAGGTTCTGTTTGGGACAAAATGAATTAGAAATGTGTATGGGACAACCACTTTATAATATGAAATAGATAGCTGATGATGTGAGACCAGAACACCCTGGACAGAGACAAGGGCTGGATATATGGATATGGAAAGTCATCTGCATAGGAATAAATAACAGACAATTAAACCACTTGGAACCCATGAAGTCACCAAGTGTTCCTTTGGTATATACATTAAAAGGTGTAACATGGATGACAATCCAGCAAAAGGAGACTGAGAAGGACTAGTGAGATAGGATGACCAAGATAGATACCACAAAATCTAGAGAGATCAATGTGTTGAGAGAGACTCTGAGACTTTAAGGAATTCAGGGAATCCAGGAGGTAGACATAAAGAAGGAAAGAGAGTTCCAGGCATGGGGAGGAAGAGGAGGAGCAGTTAGTGAAAATGCACAGTCAGAAGATGGAGTACCTTGTTTGAATGTAAGGTCAGTGTCCCTGGATACCAGAGTACATGGGAGAGAGGAAGGTATAAGAGAGGGAGTGAACAAAAGTTTATTAAGCTCCAAATGTATGCCAGGCCCTTTGCTAAGTGCTTTACAAATATCTCATTTGATTCTCAAAACCCTGTAAAGTAGGTGCTATTGTTCCCAGTTTGCCATTGTGGAAAATGGAACAGAGTTTAAGTGTCTTGCTCAGGGTCACACAGCTGGGATGCATTTGAATTCAAGTCTTCCCGACTCGGGACGCAGATCTCTATCTACTATATGTTGTGTTTGTGTCTGGAAAGGGAGGGAGTCAGGTTATGAGTGACTTTGAACACGAATTTGATCTTGGAGAAGACAGGGAGGCACCACAGTTAATTAAATGAGGGAATGGGGATTATATTGTCAGATCTGCACTTTACAAAGATCAATTTGACCACTGAGTGGAGGGTGGTCTGGAACAGGAAGAGACTTAAGGCAAGGCAACCAATCAGTAGGCTATGTAACAATCTAGATGTGAAATGATGAAGGCCAGGACCAAGGTGGTGACAGTGTCAGGGAAGAGAACGTCGCATATATAAAAGTCTCCTAGAATAAGAGCAAGAGAGGGGTTCATCATAGATGCAGAAATCAAGAACTGGAAAGAATACTAATTAGAGGTCATCTAATGTACCTCCATCTTACAAATAAGTAAATTTGCCTAAGATCAGGCTTCCAGCAAATGCCAAATCAGCATATGTATCCTATCCTATCCTATCCTATCCTATCCTATCCTATCCTATCCTATCCTATCCTATCCTATCCTATCCTGTCCTATCCTGTCCTATCATGTCCTGTCCTATCCTTTCCTATCACAAAATATTATGACATAACATAACACAGCATGACATAACATGATATAACAACATGACACATGAGCTGACATGAAATGACACAACATAAGACATGACTGGGCATGAAATGACACCACATGACATTACATGGTGTGACATGACACTTCATAGCATAATATGGCTTAACATGGCATAAAATATCATAACATGTCATGAAATAACCCATGGCATGACATTTCATGATGTAACATGATGCAACATGACATTGAATGATGCCACATGGCATGATGTGACATGAGACATGATATAATATGGCATAACACATGATAACACATGACATGACATGGCATAATATGATACAGTATAGGACTCTGCGTGGCATAGCATGATATAGCATGACACAACACAATGTAACATAACACCATGTGGCATGACATAATGTGACTTAGCATGGCATGACTTAGCATGGGAAAGCATGATATGACAACATATAATATGACCTGGCATGACACAACAGGACATGACATAACCCATGACATAGCATGACAAGACACAACATGACACATGGCATGACATAACACATAGCATGAAATAAGACATGACCTAACACAGCATGGCATAGGATAACATGACACAGTATGATATGACATGACTTGACCACATGATATAGAGTGTAGCATAATGTGACATGACACAACATAACATGTAACATGGCCTTTCATGACATAATGTGACAAACATGATACATCATGACATGACACTACATGACATAGTGTTATGGCACAACACAGCATGACATAAGATATAACATATATGACCTGACATGGCACAGCATGATATAACCTGACATAACACATTACATGGAACAACATGACATTGTATTACATGGCATAACATGATACAGCATGACATGACAGCATTGTGTGACATGACATAATATGACATAACATATAACATAACATAACATAATATAATAAGAGCATAGAGAGGCAACTGACCTTGGATTCAGTAAGGTCTGACTTCAAATCTCATCTCTTACAGGTACTGGCTGTTTGCTTCCAGACAAGTCCCTGAACCTCTCAGGACTCCGGTCACCCCTTCCTGACTCTGAATTGCAGAGAAGGGCCTGGTTTGCCCTGTCAGAGGGAGTTATCTCATCTGAGACCTCAGAGGTTGAATTCCTGTTCCTGCCATGACAGTTAGACTTTTGATGTTGTTCAATATTATTTAGCTGACGGTTGCTTCTAATATCATCTGTTCTTACATCAATGCCACAAACACTATTCTAGTTACCCTCCTCCATCTTCTAACAACTCCTTTTTTCTTCTTTTCTGACTTCTTGTCATCTTCTGAACTCTTTAGAATGGGTGTTCCAAAGGATCTGACTTGGGCCCCCTGAGGCCTCCACAATTTCTGTTTTAGTAATCTCATCCTTTCCCATGGCATTAACTATCCCCTCCATACAGATGACTCCAAAATCTACATGTCTAACCCTGACCTCTTATTAAGCTCTAGACATATCTTCAACTATCTATGGAACATATATCCACTTGCCTATTCCACCAATAATGTGAACTCAATATGTTGAAAGCTGAGCTTATTTTCTTCTGTCTTAAACTTTCTCCATCCTCAGCCTTGACCATTTCTGTCAGTGGTAACAGAACCAAAACAATAGGGCTTCTGGGGCTTTTTTCTCAGGGTACTAACATCCATTTGGGGGACAGTAGTGTGTACCTCTTAACTAAGGCAGTCTGAAAAATGCAGTACTTACATCTTAGGCTCATTCAACCAATTGCAGGCAAAGACTCTTCTCCTTTCCAGATAATTACATCAGTGTCTAGTTTGCTGCTCTGATACTGCCACATTCTAGGCCCCCCCTTCTGAATCTGTGTTCACACTGTTCCCTGGTAGCTTCTCCCCACTGTAAAGCTGCCCTTTGCCCACTCCACTCCAACTATTTTTACCCCAGAAAAAATAATTCCAAGTTATAGTCATGAGTAGTATTCCCATTTTACACAGACTTCCATGTTCAAAACCTCTGTATAACCTTTGGTTCTTTAATATCTCTGAACTCTCATGGCTGATTAGTTGGAAAATCAGCAATTTCACCTTCATCATGGTACAGTGGAAAGAATGCTAGTTTGGGGAATAGGAGGACTTTAGATCTCCACCACGATCAACTGTTTGATTTTGAGTAAGTTACTTCACTTCTCAGGACCTGTTTCCTCATCTGTAAAATGAGTAGGTTGGACAAGGTAGTCTCAAAGTTTCATTCTAGTTCTAAATCTGTGATCTATGAATGTCTTTGTCTCTTCTCTAGACTCACCGCCATCACACCAGAGTTGGAATCAGGATGATCTAAGTTTGAAATCCTCCTCAGCTACTTAATAGCTGTATGAATGTGGACAAATCACTTACGGTTTCCTCTTCTGTAAAATGGGATAATAATAGCACTCATCTCACCAGGTTTTTGTGAGGACCCAATGAGATCACTCATGGAAAGCACTTTGCAAACTGTAAAATATTGTACAAATGTTAGCTATTGTTTTCTGGTCTATTGAAATAGCTTTCTTAAAGGGCCTTTCCCACCTGTGTTCTTTTTCCCCATTATTTACACTGTTGTCAAACATCTATATTGTGCCTACATATGCTCTGCCCCTTCTGGAGTCCTGTCTTTCTTATCTTCAAGACATTTCTTGTATATGTCCCTTTCTTTCCTCTGATACTGTCACTACCCTGCTGCGGGTCCTTGCCATCTCACTCCTGGACTATTGCAATAGCCTGCTGCCTGACTCAGTTCTCTTCTCGCTTCAGTCAGTCCTCCACATCTGTCAAACTGATCCTCCTGAATCACAGCAAGTCTCATTATATCACACACACACACACACACACACACACACACACACACACACACACACACACACACACATTCACTCAACTCCAGTAACTTCGCTATTAGCTCCACAATCAAATATAAAAATCCTGTTTGGCTTTTTAAACCCTTCATTACTTGGTCCCTTCCTACCTTTCCACTCTTTTTACACCTTTACATCTTCTGTGACCCAGTAAAACTGGTGTTGCCTTCCTTCACCCAAAACATTCAGCTCCCAACTCTAGGCATTTTCCTAGGCTGTCCTCCATGCCTAGAACCCTCTCTTCTTTCCTACTAGCTTCCCTCGTTTCCTTAAAGTCTGTTAAAATCCTACCTGCAAGAAAGAATATTTAAACTTGATCTCAGGAAAAAAATTCCTCATAGCTAAAGCTATCCAAGAATGGAATGAATTGCCTTGAGATAGAGTGTCAGTATATTCTAGAGGGTGTTCTTTGAATGATCTGAACTAAATGGACTCGAGGTGTCTTCCAGCTCTTGAGATTCTATGATTTTGAAAAGTAGCTCCAGATGCTTCCACAAACACATCCCATACTTTCTCATCTCTATCCAAACAAGTCCCTATGTCTAAAATACCACCATTCCTCCATTTCATGTGTTGAAATCTTCTCCATCCTTTAAAGTGTATCTTAAATACAATTTCCTCTGGGAAGCCTTCCTTGATTTTTCCAACAAAATGTGCTTGACTTATTTCTCTCTCTCTACCTCCCACATACAAAATGCTTATATAAATATATCCTATTATATCCAAACATTATTAATATATAATATATCAACATATTATATAGCATATATAAATTTAGAATATATAAGTATATTGTATGTATATCAAAATTTTTACATTAATATCCTTCCCCCCCATATGAGTCATATTCTTGAACAAGACTGTATACTCCATGTGAGTACAGTTTATTTACCCTCAGAATCTACTTCCAGTGCTTAGCATAATTTACTGCTTAATAAATGTTTTTTGAATTGAAAATTGGGACCTGGACTCAGTGCTCCGTAAACATTGGGTGACTGACAAATGTAAAATGAATTTAAATTTGAGACAAATTTAGTAGGTTTATCTATTCATATGTCACCATCACAAATGGCTGTTCTTTGTAGTTATTTGTATCCCTCTTAAGCTATAAGTTCTTTTAGGCAAGGGATGTGTCTTTTATTACCCATAGTAGTGCTTTATGCAAAGCAGCAGAGATATAAGCAGTTTTCTCTCTAGGATCAAGAACCATAAATGTCTGCCAGAGCAAACATCAATTTGGTAAAAACAAATCCAGTTGAATAGAGAGGAGGAAGTCTTATTAAGAAAATTATGTCTTTGGGATACAAGATATGATTTTGGGAAAGACCCTGGGGCACTGCCTCATTAAAGGGAAACTGAAACCCTTAAATACTGGAGGAAATTGCTGGGGATACTGGAACCAGTGGAAGAACTGGGCAAAGTTCTTGTATGGAAAGGCTTATCTAGGGTGTGGCCACCTGAGAGCTTCCTATCTTAACTAATTATTATTCTTCACAGCTAGATGTTAAGCTCAGTTATTCCTACCTGCAAGAGAAGCTTATTGTTGAGTTGCCCCACCTTAGTTATACTTCTGTATTGTAGATGAATGAGGCAATTAGACAATATAGTAAATAGAGAACTGAGGATGGAGTCAGAAGGGTCTCAGTTCAAATCTTGCTTAAGATATTTTATCAGCTGTGTGACTGAGCAAGCCACTTAACCTTTCTCAGCCTCAGATATTTACAAATACTCATTCATTTCATTTAAATCCTCAGTTTGACTTTCAAGTAATTGCACAAAATAATTCTTATTGAGGGACGTGAGTCAATGATCCTTATGGCTCTCAACTACGATTCCATGATTTATAATAAATCTTTATTGAATGAAATGAAGGACAACCTGGTTTCTACCACTTCTATTTAACAAAAAAATTGATAGCCATATAGTAATATTAATTCACGGGACTTTATAATTTAACTGTAGAACTTGTGATAGATTTTAAACCCCTATTTAGGGAAGATCAATTAATAAAGAATACAATTTTATTGAAAAATTATAACAGATTAAAAAAAACCCTTCAGTTTCATATTTTGTCCAATTGGGAAAAATATTTCTACATTGATAAGACAAAGTTTTTTCAAAGTGAAAAGCTTTTCTTTGTATTCACTTAAGTGCTTTGATTCTTGGGGATGATGTCTCTTGATCATTTGTAGAATTATGAATCTCTGCTATTTGGCATAAATTACAGGGTGTCTTGTCATTTGCCAAATTGTATAGAAGCTTAGTCACAAGATATTTTTTCTAACTACATGCCTTACTTTAAAAGGGTAGTAGAGATTGGCATACTGAAAAACGTAAATTAATCTTTGTACCTTTTCAGAAATTTTTCAAAATTGCTCTCAAAATTTGTCCCCATCTCTGGGCTAGTATGAAGTGCATTTTTTTTTATCTGGAGCCATTCTAAACTAAGAAGTCCAGACAGCAATCCATTCTTCTATGATCAAAAATAGAATACACACCCAGTGTCCTTTACAAGTCCTTTCTCAAATCTGATGGTGAAAAATAGGACCAATATAGTTTAAGAAAAGGCTAGGGGTAGATGGCTAACATTTTACTTCAGAAGCCAGAACACCAAATAACCGCTTTACCCAATACAGAGGCTAAACATTACCAAACAGTGCTTCGTACACCATGGCAAGCAACTTCCATGATGGTAATGAAACCAACAAGAAAGTCAACAAGAGGACTTAATATAAGCTTAACTAGAATGATGAAAATGGACAGAAGAGTAAAAGAAGAAGAAAGGGGACAGGTCTTGGTGGGTCCCTTGTTTTTTGTTATCCTGGGCAAAGTAAACTTTCATATCTTTAAGATATACCATTTTGGGAAAATCACATATGGTACCCTGGGATGTTCAGTCATTTTTCAGTTATGTCTAAATCTTCACAAGGTTTTCTTGGCAAAGATACTAGAGTAGTTTACCATTTCCTTCTCTGGCTTACTTTACAGATGAAGTAACTGAGACAAACAGTTAAGTGACTTGCTCAGGGTCACATAGCTAGTAAGTGCCTAAAGCCAGGTTTGAACTCAGGACAATGAGTCTTCCTGACTCCAGATATGGCATTTTTTCCACTGTACTACCTAGATGCCAATGGGTTACCATCATGTTTATTAGGTATTCAGTTAGTCCTGGGAAAGGGAAAAGAGAAAAAAGAAAGAAGAAAATAAGGGATGGGACAGTTTTTTGAGCTAAATTTTCTACTGAAAAAAATTGGTTTGGTTCCCAATTCAGTAAAAAAAAAATACATATATGTTTGGTTTATATTTGCTTCATTATTCAGCACATTAGTGTGGTTTCTTCCAACGTGAAGCTCCATTCATTTAAGATCAAGTGTCTGCTTAATAAGAGTTTGTCTCTTGAAAGGTGTTGTGTAACTTTGAATAAAAACTTCAGCTCTAAGAAACTAATAGAGAAAGTAAAAACAAAGTTGACATCAATTTCTTCCCTTCAAATATCTACAGTAATAAAATCACAATCACAGAGAAGAACCTTGTCACAGTGTAAATGTACCCTTTTCCTCCATCATTTTATTTCTGGGTAAACAAATGGCCAAAAAGAAAAAGAAAACACAGTCTTCTTGTGCCAGTGTGTGCTGCTCAGGTGTCAGACCACACATCATAGAGAGCCAGATCCTTACAAACTCATGCTCACCTTAACAGTTATGCCCTCCACTAAGCACCAAAAGGAGATGCAGTAAAAGACCAAGCTCTCTATTGTTCTCGTAGAACTGGTTTATATCTACCCCCTTGTTCTGCACATTTTATGGGAGTTAAGACTTATCTCATAAATTTACGAGTTTGAGGCTTGTGTATATATCCAGTTGGACTCTGTACTAGCTCTTGCACTCACCCATCAGCAGAAAATACCTTCTGTGCTTCACTTTAATGGAGTTTAATCAAATGAACACCTGGCAAAATGGAGTTGACCACACAAATATATCATAACAGTGCATAATTACTGTCAGTCCTTAACTTTCATTAAGGTAATGTTCCTAGAAAACAGTACAAAAATAAAAAACACAAATGTTGATACATTGAACCTATGGGAAGTAGGTCCACCCAAAACTGTAATCTTTCTCTAGAGACTGCTGAAAATACACTTTCTTACATACAGTTTTTTAGAGCAAAGCATTACTTTTGATAACACTTTACCTAGCACAGTAACTACGAAATAACCCATAAAATGCAGTACACAAAATAAAACTGGTAACATGAAAAACATTTTTTCACTAGTAATGCCTTCCAGAACCTGTGACTTTTTGTGCTAACATCTCAAAAAAAACAAACAAACAAAAATATATTTTGGGCAATATTATACTGCTGCTGTAGGGGCAGCTAGGTGGTACAGTGGATAGAACACCAGTGCAGGAGTCAGGAGGACCTGAGTTCAAATTTCACCTCAGATACTTGACACTCACTAGCTGTGTGACCTTGGGCAAGTCACTTAACCCCAATTGCCTCATCCTGGGTCATCTCCAGTCATCCTGATGAATATCTGGTCACTGGATTCAGATGGCTCTGGAGGAGAAGTGAGGCTGATGACCTGCACAGCCCTCCTTCACTCAAAACAAAGTCAAGTGCAAGTCATGTCATTATTTCTCTGATGTCATGGTCTTCTTCAGCATCAAAGGACTAACACATGCTGCTGCTGTAAGCCTCTCCTGCCCTCTGAAAACCAAGAGAGAGGTTGCTGAAATTTTAGTCACTGCTGGTGGAAGATGCTGAGACTGGTGAGGTATTGAAATCATCTCTGACACTGAATTCGTGGGGAGTTCTTTACAACAGTAGGGTGAACAAGACCCGTGAAGTACCAAGCAGGATGCCAGCCACTCCACAAATGTGCATATGTTGTATTTATCATTTTTTTCTCTACTGCACATAACTCAACGTGCACAGATGCCAACTCAAAAGTGAAAATGAGGTTACTAATAAAATCGTTTGAATTCTTGAAGTCACAGAAATTAAGAAAACCAAATATATTAAAACAACACTATTCAGGCTAGAGGCCTGATCTCCTGACTCAAATATGAGATCTTAAATTTTTAGTGAATCAGCAAACCTAGAACTCAAAGAGACATAGTAAAGGTGCTTAAATTCAAACCTCTTAATGGTCAACTCAAACTTCCTCTGGTCTGAATCAGTTGCTCATTCCTCAGTCCTAAGTGATATTATGTATACCACTTACAGGCTACTCTGTATTAGAAACATCCTTTTGCTACCACAGACATTTATCCCTGAACTCTTAAGCCTGGTCCTATCTTTAGCATATAGACTCATATTATAATCCTGTCACAAGAAAGAGACTATTCTAAGACCATTTTATCTTCTTTTAAATCACCTTAATCTTGAAGGTATATTATATTTCATCCAGGTTCTTTGGCTCTTTCTGTAGCATATGTTTAAAAGGCTCACCTCTCTTCAGAAACCTAGTGAGCATGGCTGACCTGAGGAGACAGCTGCAAATTACACTTGAACATCTGTAAACAGACATCATAGTCATCAAAACTTAGCAAGTAATGTGGTCACAGGTAATCATCTTAGCAAATGTCGATGTATGTACCATTCATGCTAAAACTACACGAAGTTAGAATTAGTGCAAGCCAGCCCAGCACAAAGTTGATGTCTATTAAAGGGTTATTAATTGATGGATTGATACAAAGCACATAATCAATAAAATATGTAACACCATGATATACATTAAGGGTAGAGATGTTCAATATGGAACATATAATATCACATAAGAATGTCATAAATGACTAAATACATAGATTATATAAAGAACATATGACATACATCTATAATAGTACTCTATGGAACATAACATACTATAGTAGGGTATTGTTCATAGGAGTAACTTAGCTTGATAAGATTAGAGAGTAGTGAAACTTTGCTTGGGCTTTTAATCACATGTTCATAAGGAAGCTTTTGATATAATGATTCAAAATGAATTGGTTAGCTCAGTCTCTTATTGGATATACTTTAATAGGAGGAATAGCCTACTTTGTGTTAGGTCTATTAAAAAAATTTTTGAAAAAACCCCCCACTACTGCCCACTTAATTTTGTTCATGAGATTCTGAGAAAGCAGCAGAATTAATCAATCCATCAGAGTATACAAGAACTGGATGAAGGTGAGGGTGGGTCCCCTTCCAAAAGCCCATAATAACTTCCTTGGGAAAAAGCCCATGGGATATGCATGTGTTCTCTCATACCTAACATCCCAGCGGAGAGTCCCAGGACCTCAACTTCCTGGAACCAGCCCTAGTGATACACATCCTTAACCACCTGACAACTGTTGAAGAGGGTGAACCATGTAGTGTAAGTGGTGGGAGGTTCTTTCTAATATCCACAATTTATGGTCTTTTCTTTTAAGCCTGCTCCAATTTCCAGCTTCACTACAATAGAGTAATGGAGATGACCGATGATAACTAACACAGAACTTCCAGTGCATTTCCCCAGGATGCTGATATCTGAGAGGGAGGTATCTTTCAGGGAGGTGGGGCAGGGAATGAAGAAAGGCAAAGCTCCCCAGAGCAATGTGAAAATTAAAGTCCCTACATCTCAGACTTTACAGTTCTCCATCTACCATTAGGCTCAGAGACTTTGCTTCCTTTCTAAGAAGTTGCTTACACTGAACTGGTGTAAATATGGTTAGTCATTGTGACTAGGTCCATAGAATCTGGCACCTTGTATATAACATATACGATATCTTTTACAGATACCTTTTATAAAACGACCTGAATGGAATCCAGCTCCAAGAACAGTTTGTACTTTCAGTCTAGGAAATCATTTCTGTACAAAGTTCTGTGACCTCAGGCAGAAAGGTCCCAGGAACACTTAACAGTAAAATCAGACTTAGGGTAATCAGGGGATGGTTTAACCTCTGTTCTCATTTTCCAGGCCCAGTGTAATTAGGACATGGGTGGCCATCTACTCCACATTGATGACAGAAAATAACTTTCTTTGTGCTCTGCTGATGGTGCTCTTGCTTCAGTCTGTTGTGACCTCTGGTCCCACAATCCTTCTTTCCAGAGTAATTCTATACACTATTACATTTCTTGCTGGCTCCAAGATCCAAGATCCTATCTTTGAATGTGGGCATCCAGAGATGGCCTCCTTGCTTTGCTTCCATAGCACATATAGGTGAAAATACTTTGGAATTTTTTCTCTCTCAAAACTATCTCTTTGAAGCTAGTTTCCTCTTCATTTAATTAGACTGTGTCCAACAGCCCATTGTATTTAATCTGATGCTTTACCCTTTCAAATCTAATTAGGTGTGTTCATAGGTGCAACTTACCCGCTTTTCTGTTGCTTGCTTGGAACATCTTAACATTGTTTACTTCTTCAAGTTTCAGTCATCCCTGGATTGACTTATTCCACCCTTTTCCCCCACATTCAGCCGAAGAGCAGGCTGATTCTCTTCTTTGTGTAATGGAAGTCAGGACAATGTTCTCTGACTTTGGGGTTGGGCTATGGGGAAGTAGTTATGGTCTTAACCCCAAAGGGTGGTGATACCCTCACACCTTATCCCTCAATGCTCATTAAGTCTGCTTATTCCCTCTGCTATGAAAGCTTCCAACCTTTTCCCTTCCAAGCTGGGAATAGACCTCTCAGGGTATTTTTAGCCTTACCTCTATAGGGACTCTATGGCATATATCCACCTCTTGCCTCCCATATCATCTTGTGGCTGATGCAGGCACCCCTTATAGTTTTAGTTCTCCTTATAATGGCAATGATCCATGGATAAGAAGCACAGCACCTTTCTTTTATTTTGGGTGGGATTGAGGGAGGCACACATTACAAGTAAGTATGGATGAGTTGTAATTGCATAGAAAACCTCTTTACATTATTTTCCCTCAAACCCAACCCTATTTCATACTTGTATATTATTGTGGAGGGTGCAACCATCCTTTTAGTCACCCTGGTTCATTGGTCTAATGAGTGGGGAATCTGCAGCCTCAAGGCCACATGTGGCCCTCTAGGTCCTCAAGTAGGTCCTTTGATTGAATCCAAATTTCACAGAACAAATCCCCTCAATAAAAGGATTTGTTCTGTAAAACTTAGACTCAGTCAAAAGGTTGCACCCAAACATCTAAAAGGCCACATGTGGCTTCGAGGCCTCAGATTCCCCACCCCTGGTCTAGTCATTCTGTAAAGCAATTTTGAGTCACACCCTCAGAGTCACTGACCTGTACCTGCCCTCTGGCCCAGTGATATAATTTCTAGGTTTATATCCCCAAAGAGCTCAAAGATAGAGGGAAAGGATTCATCTATACAAAAATATTTATGACAGCACTTATTGTCAAAGCAAAAAACTAGAAATGAAGTGGGTGCTCGTTAATTGGGGAATTGCCAAAGAAATTATGATCTAATGGAATACGATTACTCCATAAGAAATGATAAAAGGACAAGGTCCTAAATATCTGAAAAGACATATGAACTGATGAAGAGTGAAGCAAGCCAAATCAAGAGAATGACTTATATGACTACCTCTGTTGGACCATAATGCAAGTAAAATAGTCATTGGTTCAGGGGCACCCCTTCCCCATACACCCATTTTCAAATGCAGACTTAACTTTTTTTTTCTGAGTTAGAAACTGAGGCATCATTTACTGGAGGTCTTCACAAAAATGAGCAAGTTGAAACAGATCTTTCCCTATTACTGCCACTCCTTTCCCCTTCTCCATGCTTACTTCCTTACTGGTCTGCATCCACTCTGAAGGCTCAGAGCTTTAGTCTACATTCAAGGTGGTGGCAAAAATCATCAGGGCCATTGGATAAGCACCTTACACTGAGCCTGGGCAGGGGCTGAACAGGGGGCCTCAGGACCATAGTGGGTAAGGGACCCTGCAGGTTAGAAGGTAAAAGAGATGTTTTGGGCCCCTCAGCTTCTGAGTTGGTGCAGGGGACTATAAGTGGTACTACCTCCTTCCACCTCAGTCCCATTTCTGCTATGGCATTTTTTTGGCTAGCCTCCCCACATGGAAGACCATGGGGTCTTCCTGCAAGGTGGTAAAGGCCTGGACAGCAGCCTCCACACTCTCAAACAGGACCAGGGCACAGGGATAGTGGAGAAGCTCGAGATAGCAGACTGTATAAACCAGCATATCTGGGGAGAACTTCTTGCCTGGCCACAGGACATGAATGAAGGTGAGATCCCCAAAAGGGTCAAAGAGACTTCTTGGAAGCCTACAGGCTGAATTGTTGCAAGGAAGACTCCTGGGTGAACCCAGGCTTTGGTTTTTCCCACACCAGAAGCAACTTGGTTTGGGAGAGTCTCAAGAACCAGTCAGGGATAAGCATCCTTTGACACACTTTGAGTCCCTCCTCATTCACTTCCAGCAGGCCTGAAGAGTACATGTCAGGCACCAGTCATGTATTAGATATTTCACCATTTTGAAGGAGGTGAGTAGCTTGATGCTGATGAAGTCCAGCTTGCTTTTCTGCATGTGTTTCAGGTGAGAGACATCCTGGGCCAGATTCTTGTTGGAGAAGTAGGACTCCACTTGAACTGTGATGTTTCTCATCAGCCAGGGATCAGGGACCCCACTGGGCCAGATCAGGGCCTCTGTCACCCTGTTTACAGCTCCCTTTTAGGGCCTTGTCTCCAGGGATGAGCTGCTGTGAAGGTTGCAAAGCATAGCGAGTACTATGGAGGGAGGCTAGGACCTTGGACAGAGTTGGGGCCTTGAAAAGTCCATGATGCCACACCAGGAGTCTGGGCTGGGGCAAAGAATAGTGTCCTGTTCACATGACTTCCCCACCTCCCAAATCTTAAATAATGAGTAGGTCGAAGAACATAGAAACAACTATTATTAAAGAGAAAATGAGAATGATAAAGTAATATATCAAAATTTCTGGAATGCACCTAAAACAGTCTTCATCACCCTACAAACATAAAATAGCTAACAAAAAAGAGAGAATTAATAAACCAAACATATATTTTAAAAACTAGATAAACAGAAAATAACCAAACTAAAATTAGAAAAAAAATAAAGGGGGGAATAGTAAGGAGTGAGGAAAAACAGATAAATTGGAAACCAAAAATAAAGAAATGATAAATAAAACTAAAAGCTATTTATTGAAAAATTGATAAACCATTAGCTAATCTGATTAAAAAGGAGATGACAGGAAATAAGATCAATAAAATAGGAAATGAACAAGATAAAGTCACAATAAAATTAGAAGAAATTAAAAAATGATCAGAATCTAGTGGAAGAGACAATGTGAACATCTATGTACAAACAAGATATATACAGGATAAATTAGAGATAATACAGAAGTAGGTGTGCCAAATTCAGAATAATAAAAAAGAAAATTCATTTTTCAAACGGCAAAAATAAATAAACAAATATTTCATGGAAAACAGTTTATTTCCTTCCCTTACATTAAAAAAAAACAAACAAAAAACTACCCTTAAAAAATAAGCCCAGATGTGCCATTACACTTAACCACCAGTGGTGCTGTTCAGGAACCTATTCCTACTCAATAATAGGGGATGGGTACTGGTACTAGCACACCATCTCCACCCAAAACTTGAGAAGCTCTATGCTCTCTTTGCCTTTATCTCTGGCTCTGGCCCTTGTTTAAGTAGAGATTTGTATATTATTAGTCTAGGTGTGTTTGAGGTATTAATGGTGGTGGTTGTGGTGGGATATGTACATGTGTTTAGATTTATCCAGTTAGACTACTCCATCCACCAAAAGAAAATATTGCCTCCTCACCTCAAGTGAAATTAGGGTTAAATTAAAGAAACCATCTCTAGTTTAGTTTCAAATTTCTCTCCACTGTCTGTAGATAACAATCTCTCATCTATCCTCAACTCCCCTTCGCCCCCAAAAAAACCCCACAACACGAGTTTAAAATGACACAGTTTAGGTACTCAGATAGGGTAGCATGGAACCCTTTCCCTGTACAGATTAGATACTGAATCTTCAGGTGATTCCGTTGCTTCTCAGTTTTTACTACCCAACTCTGGGCATGACTTGAGCTTCTCACCACTCCACAAATTCACAACTGGCCTCACGAACTTACTCCTATCTTTGGAGCACAGCCTGGCTAGCAAAGCTTTATCATACTAAAGTGACTACAAATCTAGAAGCCAGCTCCCTCTATCATGTATCTTTTGTCTCTCCTACTTCTCTATACTTTAAAAAAACACACCACCAGTATTCCAGCTACATCGTATGTCATTTTCACTACAGGCTATCTAGTGCTTTTTTTGTATCATCAGCTTTGTTGCCATGACTATCAATAGCAAATTTATGGGTAGGACCAATCCTGAGCTATGGGGCCTGCGACTTGTCTACTAGGGGAAAGAGGGAAGTGGAGAGAGATATAAAATATAACCATGGGCCCCAGTGAATAATCATGATCATGTGAGAAGTCAGAGGCTTAGAACCAACTTATAACCAGGAGCTCGTGACTTATCAGACAGTACTGTTTCTCTGGTCAGCTAAATATTCTAAAAGATACAGCACCCTTCCCATGTTTATATTGCAATTATTTATTGTTGTTTATTAAATGCCTGACATTATTTTTACTTGGTGGCATTCTATTTTGGCACAGGGAGGAGGAGATAGAGTAAGAGCCCTTTGCAAAGTAATTAATAAAAGCCTTTGGTGTGAGGCAAGGCAGGAAGTTGCAGCTTAGACCTTCAGTCACCCCAGGCATATATTAATAGGTCCATAAAACATATTTCTATCTTAGAACTTCAGAGGCCAAAGCACTTGAAACAAACTGACCAGTTTTCCCCTGGGTTAGGATCACTCCATTCTCCAAGATACCTTAAATATTTATCAACACCATCTGTGCTGCTCAGAAAAAAAATTCTCCATAAAGCTCTCAAAACAGTTTCTGTATACTGCATTGTAAACGGCACCAACTAGAAGCAAGGAAATTATTTATATTAGGTGGTATTTCCTTGACCCCAGTAGGTAAGAACTATAAAAAGCAACTGCAATGCGTTGGGCATGAGGGCCAAAGTATGTGAGTTTCCCTTCTGAATGATATACTGGTTGAATTTTCTATCATTCTTAAGGAAAATAAATGTCTTCCAAAAACAAAACACACAAAAAAATTATAGTTATAATTAGGGCAGAGCAACTGGGCTTTTAACCTAGGGTGCCAGACATTTGGAAGAAGTGTGCTTCTCCCAGCAATCCTTCAGAGACTTGCAACCCTCTACACCCTCTTTATCACAGTCCCCTGAATAAAGGGCATGTCTTACTTCCTATTCTTACCCAGTCCCATCCTCATTGCACTCTTCTTTTAGGGCCTAATGTCCCACGTGTTGCACAAAGTTATGTTTGTCTAACCCCAGGTTCAAAGGAAAGGACTGCCACCATGTGAGATCAGTTTCCTAATTACAAGGGAGATGGATGTAATCTCTGCATGCTGACCAGGGGTTATGAAGTCTTCTTGAACTACAGGCGAGTTGCTCCTCTCCTGGCCTCATCCATCTCTCTCCCTAGCTATGATCTCTCTAGCAGTCACAGGATATCTCAGAATTTCCTTCTCCCTACACACACTTAAGTACCAAGGATATTTCTTCCCAAGATCTATTCCTAAGTGCCCACCCCGGCCAATCCTTATGCTTCGCCTGGGGACTGGAATTGCTAGTTATCTCTCTGAACATGGTATAATAGTCTTCTCAGATTTACATATTTTTCTTCAACAAATCAAATATGACTTTTCTTTGGGTTTTAGAGACCTACAAATGTCTAAAGTTGTGTACTGAAAGTATTTCCAGAGTGATTCAAGCCTAGGCAACATGTGAGGCTCCTTCTAGTTTTGAGAGTCTATGATTCTATATAAGTGTGTGTGTGTGTGTGTATGTGTATGTGTGTGTGTGTGTGTGTGAGAGAGAGAGAGAGAGAGAGACAGAGAGACAGAGAGAGACAAAGAGAGACAGAGAGAGACAGAGACAGAGACAGAGAGACAGAGAGAGACAGAGAGAGACAGAGAGAGAGACAGAGAGAAAGACAGAGATAGAGAGAGGCAGAGAGATTCTAGAACCACTACTATAGGTAAACCAGAAAATTTTATGACATTTTAATAATTTTTCTCCTTTCTGTACACAATGGAATGTTGCTACAGAAAATAAGTGCCATGATTTGGAAGTAGAAAGAGTACCATATCTGAAATCAAGAGAACCTGGTTTCAAATCTTTACCTGTATGACCTTTGGCAAGGACCCTCACCTCAGTGCATCCCAGTTTCTTCATCTGCAAAATTAGAGGGTTGGACTGGCTTCTAAAGACCCTTCCTACTCTAAACCTATCATTTATGGTACAATTCAGATCTCTTGTTGTTGAAACTTTGAACCCAAAAAATGCTTAATTTTATCTTTGTAACTAAATATAGAATTACAGTGATTTGGGAACATAAGGGATTTTTGTACTCATATTGACGTCTTCTTTTTACCAGAGTGTGTGTGAATATTGTTAATACTGTGTGATTCTCTATTCTGAAGTATCTTTTATCTGAGATATTATACTGCCATACTTTGCATTACTACTGGTACAACTGAGCATATTGTAGAGGAAGAAAATACATACATAATCTATGACCCACCACCCCAGCTCTAGCCTTACATGGACCAAGTTCAACTCTGAGAGCTACTCCCAAAATGCCACACCAAGATACCACTCCAGGAAAATATCCAAATATAGCTTGTATCCCATAGAAGTAGATGACAGTTGGACCCCAACACCCCAAATCTCTTAAGATGCCCAGGGAAATAGTGTTTAAATGAGGTACAGGAATACCTTCTATTCCATCCTATAGATAATTCAAAATACACCAAAGAACATACAGGTAGAATATATAAGGGACTTACAGTATCTCCCAAACAACTGACACAATTCTCAATCCCCTCCACTGAGTCTTACTTTCCCTAGGGTCACAATAACCTTCTGACTCATAGCTCCCCACTATGGTTTGAGAACATGGGAAACACTCTTACATTTGGGTAAATACACACTTGTACTCCCAAAGACCATTACAGATTTTTGTTCTATGGCTTTTCTCTAAGAACTTGACTAACTTGGAAGAGAAATGTATTTGAGACTGGACCATCCCATAAGACCCATACTGTGAATAACTCATGTCAAAAGGTCCCTGGCTCTTCTTTGTGTGTTCATTCGGTGTTCAGGTGCGTAATTGATTCTAGAACACTCCCTTGAATGCCAAGTGGTTCTTTTCACCATGGCTGCTGTCTCTCAAACCCAAAGGTTATGAATACTTGCTGAAATACCTGATGCTCTCCCATTGTACCAACTTCTGCATTCTCTTAAATCCAGAGGCTACCAGCTCTGGAGCCCTCATTCACATGCTGATGTGGGGAAAGGCTTCCTGTAGACAATGGGATTTTAGTTGGAACCTGTAGACAATGGGATTTTAGTTGGAACTTGAAGGAAGCCAGGACAGGCAGTAGATGGAGATGAAGAGACAGAGCATTCCAGGCATGGGCGACAGCCAGAGAAAATGCCCAGAGCCAAGAGATACAGTGTGCTAGGTTATGAAGAACTTTGAATGATCAACAGAGAATTTGGTTTTAGATTCTTGAGGAGATAGAGAGCAGCTCATATTTAATGAGCGTGTGTGAGTGTGGGTGTGTGTGTATGACACCATCAGATCATGAAATTGATTGGTGAACTCTCTCAATCAAGTTTCTTCATATACAACAAAAGATTTTCTTGTTAAAATAGACTCCAGTATTCAAGGAATTCAATTTGCTTTTGAATATTTCCACCAGTGTTTTATATGTGGAGAGATTTAATTCAACAAATTATTATTGTGAATAATATCATTGAGCACCTATTACATGTTAGGCACTGTGCCAGGCTCCTGGGATGCAAAGACTAAAATGAGATAGTCTCTGCCTATAAAAAGCTTGCATCTTACCTGTCTGTGCCTATCTCTATCTATCTCCCTATCTCTGTCTCATTTGTAGCTTGAAGAATAAGTGAGGAAAAGTTATCTTCTGTTTTGGTGGTTTAGCAGGACTCAAAACCCAGGTTTTCTAATTCTCTGCACTTTGGCTATGAAGAACAAGGTATTTGATCACTGAAGCAAAATGATTTTTTTTTTGCATATTCTTTTCCCCACTGAGGAAATCTCCTCTTCTGATATTAAAGAAACTTTAGTAAACTAAGAGATCATAGCTCTTCAGGGAATAAAACAAAATACAATTTTTTGAAAATTGCATTTCTTGCACTTAGCTTGAATTATAGAAACCTGACCCAGTGTTCTAGTAGAAAGAGTGGGCTAAAATTCTATAATGTCAAATTAAGCACCATGTGAGTGAATGGAATGAAGACTGAAAAGATAATAGGTCTAAGATATTGGTTTTCTGCATGTAAAGTCATTTCACAATTGACTGAGAGTTCAAACATATAAGGTAGCTTTCTGTCACCCAAGAGGTTCGTTTCTGCCATATATTCCATTGAATGTGTTCCTTTCCCCTAACAAGAAATCCTAAGATGTATCATTCTAACCAATGATTAGATCATTCCTGCAATGCAGGAAATTTAGGAATAGACATTTCTATTCAAGCACTCTTCCCAAGAAGACATTAGTCATTAGAGCTAAGAGAGTTAAAAACTTTTAAAGGAAGAAACGTTTCCACCTTTTTTCAGCACCACAAAGATACTGGGATCCTACCTGCTTTTCAAATATTTAGAGGGATTGTCTAGTTCAACCTCCTTATTTTATATGTGAAAAAACTGAGGCTTAGGGTGGTTACATAATTTGAGCAAGATAAGATGACAAGCAGAAGAGGGTGAATTCAAGCCCAAGTATTTTGACTCTTAAATCAATGCCCTTTACACCATAGTGAAGTAAAGGCCTAGGCTGTAGCCCTATCCTAATTAATATAAATATAGAAGGCCTAGACAACTAGATTAAATCGATCAAAATATAAACTAAGTGCAAACACATCCATAATCAGTTTGGGAGGAATGAAAGCAGATAAAGTCACATGGGAAATATTTTGTGACTAGCTAAAAGTATCAGACACACCCCTGGGTCTATTTATAATGCAGCAAGTCAGACATTTGCCATGCACAAACAAAGCAGTAGAGCTTTAGGAGCTTTCTGCCTCAAGAGCACCTTGGAGAAATAGACTCATTAGCCTCTACAAGAGGGTAGGAAGGGAGAGGAGTTACCTCAGAGCAGGGGTGTGAGGGTAAATGCTTAATGACCATCTATCTCATTAAAAAAAATCTGGACTCACTTGTAAGTTTTGGTTGTTGTTCAGTCGTGACTGACTTTTCATGACCCCTTAGATCATATTGCACAAGGAGTATTTTTGGCAAGGATACTGGAGTGGTTTGCCATTTCCTTCTTCAGTGGATTAAGGCAAATAGAGGTTAAGTGACTCACCCAGAATCACATAGTTAGTAATAGTAATCTGAGGCCAGATTTGAACTCAGGCCTTCTCAACTCCAGGGCCAGTACTCTATCCACTGAGTCATCTAGCTTCCCACTTTTAAGTTTATCCTACATTATTAACATTCTGTTAAATCTAGACAATCAACAACACAATAAAACAAGTCCTGATTTATGTTTGCCAATTTTCCTGACATAAATGGTCATACTCAAATTTAATAATCATCTTCTGAACTGGTTTAAGTTGGCTCCAGCACAATCCTAGCCCAAAATGAATGTTACAGGTAATCAATAAGAATTATTTTGTACAATTATATGTAAGCAAAAGTGAGGATTAAAATGAAATGCATAAGTATTTGTAAGTATATGAAATAATAAGATTAATAGAACAAAAAAATAGAAAATTAAAATAAGCCAATCTGAGGCAAAGAAACTGAGTAAGCCATTAATGGACCCATGAATGGGGGAAAAAAATCCATCTTATGACTTTAGGATTTACAAATGAACTATATCAACCATTCAAATAACAACTAATTCTAATATTGGATTTTACTGGCTAGATTTTACTGGCTAGATCCATTCCTTTCCCTTCCTTTCCCTTCCCTTCCCTTCCCTTCCCTTCCCTTCCCTTCCCTTTTCCTTCTTTTCTCAAAACATTAAACCTACTGCACTTTGAAGCTCATACATTGCACAACATTAGGCCTCTGCCTAAGGGCTCTCTTCTGGACCCTCCTGGCTTAAGAGTGATTATCAATAGTAACTGTTGCTGTTTCCCTCCCAGCTTGATGTCGTTATTTTTCTTGATCTCATTAAAGGGGTCATCCCCTGGTTACTTCTTAAACTGGCCTATTCACTGAAGGGACCTTACCTCACCCTAAAGGGTCCAAGATCTCCCATTGCATCTTGAGTCATCTCTAGTCATCCTGATGAATATCTGGTCACTGGATTCAGATGGATCCAGAGGAGAAGTGAGGCTGGTGACCTTGCATAGTGGTGACCCTCACTCAAAACAAAGTCAAGTGCAAGTCATGTCATCATTTCTCTGATGGCATGGTCTTCTTTGGCAATGAAGGATGAACACAATTCTAATGTTACATAAGTTATTTGAAAAAAGGAAAAAAAGAGATTCTGCCTAATATCTTTTATGATACAAATTTTGAATTGAAACCTAAAGAACACTATCCTTAAAAAACAAACAATTTTTGATGAAATGTTAATAAAAGATTGCACAATGTGACTAGGTAGAGTTAATATCAGGAATACAAATTTGGTTCAATATTATGAAAATAAATTTAATAAACCATGTTAGTAATAAAATAATCAAAATCACATGATTGTGTCAATATAAAAAGCTTTTACACTATATATAACACTAATTTCCATTTAAGAAAAAGACAAAAATAATAGGAACAAACAATTGACTGCTTTAGCTGCATCTAAAAAGTTTGGTATATTGTCATTTTTTTAAATTAAATTTTATATTGCTTCTATGATTTGTTCTTTGACTCACAAATTCTTTAGGATTACCATTTAGTTAAAATAAGCTTTTAATCCTTTTGTCAAAGGACATTTATTAAATATAGCTTTTATATTTTGTGAATGAAAAAGATTATCTTTAATATTTCCATTTTTCTGCATTTTCATGAAGTTTTTACGCCCTAGCAAATGATAAGTTTTTATAAAAGTGTTGGGTATCTTTACTGAGAAATATGTAGTTTCTTTTTTTCATTCAGTAATTCCTAGCAGGTTCTACATTTCTTTTTTATCTTTTATTTATATTTGTCCAGGGCTGAAGTCTACATTAAAATACTCAACTATTGTAGCTTTACTATTTCTTTCTGCAGATCAATTTTTCCTTTAATTATTTAGAAGAGATGTCATACAAAGTACAAACAAACACATATAAATGTGTGTGTGTGTGTGTGTGTGTGTGTGTGTGTAATTTATCCCTTAAGCATAATGGAATTTTCTTGTTGATTTTATTTAATCAAGTCTACTTTTAATTATTGCCTCCTTTGAGCTCACCAGAAACATAATAGATTTGTTCTGCTTTAACTTATTTTAATTGAATCCTCTTTCAAATATGTTTATTGCAAACATATTGTTGTGTTCTAATTGGTTTTGTTAATACATTTTTATCCTCTTATTTTATGGGTGAATTCATCCCATTTACTTTCATAGTTACAATTATTAATTGTCAATATTTTCCTTTTACACTTTCTTCCTTTAACTTTCCCATTAAAAAGAAGAAGGCAATGTTGAGACGGATGTGCTCAACAGAACTGATTTACATTTGATGCAACCTAATTCTGTTCTACTAGTTCTCTTCTCTCACATTCACCTAGTCCCTAATAAGAGGTTCTTATCATTTCATTCTTTCCTTTTAATCCCCTTCTTCTAATTATAATCTTCTGAACACCAATATTCCTTTACTTATGACTAATTCTTTTCTGCATCTACTCTCTCTTCTATTCTCCCTCTCCCCTTTCTCTGTCCCTGACAGATTTCCGATATTTCTGCACCAAACAGTTTGTATTCAACCTCCCTTTCTCTAGTTCATATGAACTGCTTCCCTACCCCTGCTTCCATGATTGAATACTCTTCTAAATAATCTTAATTATGTGAAGAAATAAGCTTTGCCTCCTTCTCCCAGCCTAGCAGGGATTGAGTTTTAGTAGAAAGCAGCTAAAAGATAGACAAACCTTGTCTGACTACAACATTTTTAAAAATCTGTTCTGAATTCAGTCTTTCATCTCAGAGATGAGATGCATATTTTCAGGAAGACTTTGATTGGAAAAATTTCATTCTTGAAGTGCAAGTGAAACCATGGAGAGTGTCATGACAATGATATAAAACAAAGAAGCTCCCCTCCAAAACCCAGACCATCATTTATTGGTTTTTGCTAGAAAGCAGTTGAAAGATGGCTATATACTCTCTCCCTAAAACATACAGAAAAAAAATCAAAGAAAAAAATTGATCCTTTATCTCAGAAATGGACTTTGCGCTAATTTTGACTGATAAGACAAAAACTGTTGACTGGGGCCCAATGACACCACTGAGAATGCTCTGACCAAAATTTGGGACAAAGAAAAAAGGTACTAACTCTCTGCCACTCCCCCTACCCCACCATATGAGTAGAGGTTAACCTCTGTGAGAAAGAGCTAGAAGATGGTTGCACACTGTCTGACTACAACGTTCAAAAAAAGATCAACTTGGTACTTTTTCCTTTATATCAGAGGTGGGGTGAAGGTCTTTGTGAAGATCTTGACTGCTAAGACCAGTCATTGTTCAGATGGAGCTTAGTGATACCATTGGGAATGTCAAAGTCAAAATCTAGAACAAAGAAGACATTCTCCTAGACCAGTAGTGATTAATATTTTCTGGAAACAAGTAGAAAATGAACATATTTTGTTGTGCTACAACATCCAGAAAGAATCTATTCTGCACTTGGTTCTATGTTTGAAGAAGAGGTATATAAAGTTTCTCAAGTTTCTTTCAAGATTTTAGGTAATTCTATTGTATTGTTCTGTCAACAAAGCTACTGCATTCTCAAAAACTTTAAAAACTCCTGTTTTCTTCTTTTTTCCCTCTTAAAACCATCAAAATATAACAAAACCTTTCCCCAAGTTCCCCCATCTTGTTTATTCCCTCTAAAACTCTTGAAGACATTAAGGTTCTGAGAGAAAATGTTTTCTTCTCTCCCTATTAGAATATAAACACATCATTAGTATAATACCCTCCCATTGTTCAAATGTATTTATCTTACTATGTCAGTTAGTCAGTCAACAAGCATTTATTAATCAAGAAGTGAAGAAAATTATGGGTAGATAATGGAGTAGTTCAGAAAATTCCAAACTCTCCATATTTCCCCCCCAAACAAGATAAAATAGCACCTCAGGGAAAACATAAGAGTGGTAAAAATAAACAAGAATTGGGACAGAACAGTAGTGCTCCTGGACAACTGGAGGAGAATGAAAGAAAAATCCCAGGACTGAGATTTGGTCCCCGTGAAGTGCAAATACATCTGGGCTAGCTCTACTGAAATATCAAGCAGCGAGTCCTGGGGCTAGCTGGGTAGGGAGGTAGCCTTGGCCCCAATTACAGAAATTTTCATCTCCCAGACAGTGTGAAGACTTGGGCATCTGAGCCAGGGATGATTGAGGGAACCTCTGCTAATAAGGAACACCAGACCAACTATGCTACTAAGAAGCAGCTCTGGTTGAAAAGGAACCAGCGCATGCCTGGTGAGTGTAGAAGTAGTGGGGTGAGGGCACTACTGGTTGTGGGCACTTACAGGATGCTAGAGGTCTTGGTTTCAGTTCCAGGCTGGAGGGGAGAACTGAAGCATGATTTGAGGCATCATCCTCCATATCACAGACTAGAGATTATTACAAAAAATAAGCTGCTACAAATTTAAAAAACCAAAAGAACATGTACAGCAGAAAGAATTCAACCAAAGCCAGTTACAATGGGAATAGAGAAGACTGAGGCTCCTCTTCAGAGGAGTATACTAAAGCAATGAAAGCTTCTCCTACTCCAAAGAGTAATATCAAATGGTCACTTGCCCAAAAAGATTTCATAGAAGTTTTAAAAGACTTTAAAAATCAAGTGAGAGAGATTAAGGAAGTTTTTTTTTTAAAAAAATAAGAACAATCCAATAAAAGTAAGATTATAAAAAGAAAGCCAACCAATTAGAAAAGGAGATTCATAATCCTAAGGAAGAAAACAACTCCTTGAAAATTAGAAGTGGGCAAGGGGAAGCCAGTGAAGTTATAAGAGACCAAGAAATAAGAAAACAAAATATAAAGAATGAAAAAAAGAGAGGAGAATATGTAACATCTCATAAGAAAAACAATTCTCTGGAGAACAGATCAAGAAAAGAAAACATAAGAGTAACCAGTCTACCTGAAAGCTACAACTTTTAAAAACTTTTTGATATAATAATACAAGAAATAATCAAAGAAATTATCCTGAAGCATTAAAACAAAAGAGGCAAGTAGAAATAGAAAAAAATCCACCAATCACCCACCACCTGAAGAGATTCTAAGAGGAAAACCTCTAAGAATATCATAGTCAAATTCTGAAATCCCCAGAAGAAGAAAATATTATGAGCAAAAAGAAAAAAGCAATTCAAATATGGTGGTACCACAATTAGAATCACATAAGACCAACTGTGGCAACACTAAAAGACTGCAGATGTTGGAACACTGTATTTCAAAAAGCAAAAGAACTGGGGCTGCAGCCGAAAATATCATACCATATCATACCCTGTAAAATTAGACATAATCTTAAACGGAAAAAAAGGACATTTAATTAATTGCTAAACTTTCAGGATTTTGTTAAGAAAAAAAAATCCAAGAGAAATATAAGGTACACATCAAAAACTAATTACAAGTGACTCAGTAAGGAGAGAGAGCTTTTTTTTATATAAGGAAGTTTAAAACACTATGTTTAAGATTTTTATTAGTAACTGGGTAGTTTCAAAGATAGAAATGCCTAAAATTCCTTTAAGAGGAATTTCCCTGTACCCTTTGGGGAGTAGAGTATGTTCATGGGAGACTAGCACCTCTGATACGAGGACTGCTGAGTTGTTTTCAGGGCCTTCTTCCACCTTTGGTGTCCAGTTGATCCACCTAACTCTCATCTGTGGCTCCAAGAAGCTGTAGCATGAACAGTGGTCACACCCTACTAAACTGTTTTGACAGATGGACTAAAAACCTGTTGGTGAGTTAGGAGAGTTTCTATCCCAAGCATGTGGGCTGATGAGAATAATCTGTTCCAACAGCCATGAAGGCAGCTGAAGCAGGCTCTGTGGAGCATGCAGAACTTGGCTAAACATCAAAGATGCCAAAGTCATCCACTGCATCTTGAGCCATCACCAATTGTCTTGACTCTGTCCTGCCCCCGGACTGATGACTCTGGGGGAGAGTGAGGCTGATGACGTTGTGCAAGTTTGCTTTGCCTAAATCCAAATAAGTCATGTGATGACAGGCAAGTGACAAAGCAGCAGGTGCAGATACACTGGGAGCTGTAGTCACAACCCTGCACACAGGTGGCTCAGGCCATATGTTGGCCATCTTCTCAATGGAAGCAACAGCGGGATTCAGCAGCCCCCTGGATGTATGAGAAACCTTTTAAGGATTGCATTGCTTACCTCCTGGTGTGAGGAAAGGGTTAGAAAAGGTGCCCTAAAAATTGTCTACTTACTCAACCCTGGTCTGATTAGTGCAGCAGGTGAGGACCCCACTCTGCATTTAAAACACACACACAAAAAATGTACAAAAACTTCTACAAAGATGATTCTACTCACCATTGGTACACAAAATGTGCACACACTTATAAACAACACAAAATCTAGTAGACCTGAAAGATGAACAGCTTTTGTTGTGAGAGGACTCAGAAGGTATCATTTCCAAATGGCAGTCCTGAGTAAAACAGAGCTGGCAAATTAAGGCGAGCCTACTGAAGTCAGAGCTAGATACACATTTTTCTGGAGTGGCTGCAGTGAAGGGGAACACCGTGAAGTTGGTGCAATCAAAACTAATCTAGTCAACAAACTTACATGCTTACTACAAGGAGTGACCAACAGACTCATGACAAGCTATTGCCATTTGAAGGAAAATGCCATCCTACCATCATCAGCGTCTGTGTTCCCACCATGACAAACTGTGATGAGGTAAAAGAAAAATTTTATGAAGACCTGGAGACCCTTATTATCAATGTACCAAATGAGGATAAGTTAATAATTCTGGAGATTTTAATACTAGAGTAGGTTCATTCTACTATATATGGCAGGGAATCCTTGGGAGAAATGGAGTTGGACACCATAACAGCAATGGTCACTTACTATTGAAGACTTGTGCATCTCATGTCTTCTATTTACCTATATGTAATACAACCTCATGAATGCACCCTCACAGTAAACATTGGCATTTAATACACTACATGATTGTAAAGAAAAGAGACAGATAGGATGTGAGACTAACCAAGGCAACTTGTGGCACAGAGTGCTGGACTGATCATAGACTTATCCTTTCCAACTTAAATATTTGCATCCAACAAAAGCAGCGGCCCCAAGGCAAAATGACTACCAGAAGAATTATGTCAAGGTTAGAGCATTTCTCTGAGTAAGAAGAGTTTGTGTTAACATGGAGGGAAAGTTGAGTCAACACACAGTTGGAAACAGTAGAGCAGGAAAGGAGTGGGCAATTTTCAGAGATTTGGTGTATAACACTGCATTTGTTCATCCAGAACAAAACACCTGCAAACATCAAAACTTGTTTGATGAAAATGATGGGGAATTTCAGAAGCTGCTAAATGAAAAAATGAGAACTCCATAGGGATTACCAACAGGATAGTTCATCCATTTCTAAGAAGGTATTATTTAATTCCATCAAAAGTAAAGTACAAGTGATGCTTAGAGAGATGCAGGATTCTTGGCTCTGTAAGAAGGCAAATGAATTTCAATTTTATGCTGTTAATAACAATCCAAAGCACTTTTATGATGCCCTCAAGGCAATTTATGAGTCAAAGACCTATGGTGTATCTAAACTACTCAGTGCTAATGGAACTACATTGATGGGTGATATAGACAGGATCCTAAAGAGATGGGCTGAACACTTCCACAATGTTCTCAACAGACTACCACCAATCAAAGCTGAAGCCATTGACAGTTTACCTCCCTAGATGAAGTTCCAACTGAAGAAGAGGTTTTGAGGGCCATTAGGCTCCTTTCATGTGGCGAAGCACCTGCTGCTAATTCTATTCCAGCTGAGATTTACAAGGTAGGGGAACCAGTGCTCGTATAAAAGCTGAAATTCTCCAGGTTATATGGCAAGAGGAGGCTAACCCCCAGGAGTTCAAGGATGCCTTCATTGTTCATCTCTATAAAGGTAAAGGGAATAGATTGTCCTGTGACAATCACAGGGTGGGGATTAAGAAGATGATCTTCTCTCTTACTCATTGCTGTGAAAATAATGTACAATACTGATGAACTTCCTTGGGCAACCAAATTTTGACATAATTTTCCATAAGCCCTCATGACTGACAGTGTCAAAGGCTTTGATCAGATCTATAAACATTGTATACAGACCTCTGTTCTCTTCATGGTATTTCTTCTGGAGTTGTCAGACAGCATATAACACTGCATTTGTTCATCCGGATCAAAACACTTGCAAACATCAAAACTTATTTGATGAAAATGATGGGGAGTTTCAGAAGTTGCTGAGTGAAAAAATGAAAAGTCCATAGGGATCACCAACATATTGACCACTCCTTGGCCCTTTCCGAAGCCATACTGGCTCTCAGGTATATGACCATCTTCCAGGTGATGGAGGACTCTGCTGCAGAGAATAACTACAATGGGTTGGCCACATTGTTTGTATGTCAGACATACGCATCTAAAAACTATTTTATGAAGAAATCACACAGGGCAAGTGCTCACATGATGGTCAGCAAAAGTGACACAAAGACACTCTCAAGATCTCTCTTAAGAACTTTAGAATTGATAGTGTGACACAGGACCACCCAGCATGATGCGCCCTCATCAGAGAAAGTACTGTGCTCTATGAACAAAGCATAATTGAAGTAGTTCAAAAGAATTATGAGACATGCTAATTTAGAGGATCCACTCCAAATATTCACACAGACTAATTTGTTCCCAATCTATGGTAAAGTCTTCTGAGCTCCTATTGGTCTTATCAGCTACAGTCAGAGATATTATAATGTGACTCTAACATAGTGATATCATTTTAGTACTCATTGAGAATAAAGAACAAGAGTCTATACCCTTTGACCCAGAAATACCGCTACTAGATCTATTTCCAAAGATAATTAGGGAAAAAATAGAAGAACCTATATGTTCTAAAATGTTTATAGCTGCTCTCTTTGTGATATCAGAGAACTGGAAATTGCAAGGATACTCATCCATTGGGGAACAGCTGAACACTGTGCTATAAAAAATGATAAGCTCAAAGGTTTTAGAAAAACATGGAAGGACTTGCATTAAATAATAAAGACCAAAATGAGCAGACCAAAGAAAACATTTTGTACATTAACAGCAATACTGTTACATTGAGCAAATACATTATTTTGACAATTATAAATACCCAAATTAACTATAAAGGACATAGGAAGAAAGATGCTATCTGCATCCAGAGAAAGAATCAATAAATAAAAGGATGTATAGAATAATTTTACATATGTGTGTATAAATATATATAATACATGTATATGTGTGTGTGCATATGTATATAGGTCCAATGGTAGCCATCTCTAAGGCAGGGTGGCTGGAGGGAAGAAAAAGAAGAAATTTAAATAATAATTTTGCTGTACACTTGAAAGGATAGCAAATGGTACATATTAGATTTGCAGTTTCATGTGCAATCATCTTTTTATTGTATTATGTTATAGAAATGCTTGTTTTATTCCATAAACTTAAAATAAAATTTAAAAAATAGAAAGGAGGTCATAGAACTTTTCATTCCATCATTAGAAATACAAAGTTTAAAAGGAAATGTCTCTGAAGGTTCATAGGATTTTGAGTCAAAGGGAATCTAAAAGATTATCTAGTCTAAACACACAATTTTACAATCAAGAAACTACACCCCAACAAAGTAAAGCAATTTACCCATAGTCATGAAAGGGATAAATAGTCAAGCTGATTCAAGCCAGATCTTCCAGTGGTAAAGTGAATGTTCTTTCTCATACATCCTATTGTCTCTTCTACATCATTGTAACTTTCAAGGCAAGCATAAATGACTGACAGAGGCAACTTTTTTTTCTTTGATACAGGGAAGGTTGTTAGAGAAAAGGAAGGCATTGGGGATGGAAAAGGTCTACTACTAAGCAGGGAAAGCAGGAAAAAAATAAGACATTAAAAATTGCAGGCTTAGATATTTTGCATTTTCAGGAGGTATACATAGACACAACTTATAGAGAATACTGACTACCTCACACTTGTTTCCTCAGAAGCTTTATGGATTGTACCAAAAATATCACTTTGATCTGTCAAGATCCCTGAAAGTAAGTAGAAGGTGAAGATTACATTCTTGAATTTTCCATGAAGATACAATTTAAACAACTAACCATTTTTGTTAGTTTGTGATTTATAAATCAATTTGCCTTTCCTTTCATAAACTTCACAGGTGGGAAGCAGAATAAAATATTTATTATCTTTTTTTTTTCCACATCCAGCATATGAAACCAAGGAATAGATCTTTAAAAGAAAAAGATCCAGTTATAGACAAGCAAAGTCACTTTTAAAGAGGAGTTTGTATATAATATTCCTAATTCACATCTTCCAATTGTATTTTTTTTAGAAGAAACAATGATCATCATCCACCTTTAATAACAAATTTATGTAGAGGCTTCCTGTTTTTAATGAAAAGAGAACTAAGGGAGAAAATCAAGTGCTTTCAATAAAATAGAAGCTCCTTGAAGACAGAGACTGCTTCTTTTCAATCTTTCCATCTTTAACATGTGTCATAGCGCCAAGGAAATAGTAGGCACTTAAATGCCTGTTTAGTCAAATTAAAATTTAAACTTTCAAGACAAGTTATCACAAACAATTATAAATATCATCTTCAAAGTGAAAGATACAGTCCAACAATGTTTCTGAGATCAGTTAGAGAAATTATGCCCCTTACTTATTTGGCCTTAAACACCTTACTCCGCTTGGTTATTCATTATGTTTTACCCCATTTCTTTTTTTAGTAATGTATAAGTATAGGCAGAGATCAAGTTTTAACTTCCTTTGTCTCCAGCAGATGGAGCTATCCATGGTAGACTTACCTAGCTATTTGTTATGAACTGCTGCAGTAAACCTAACCTATTGTAATCAATGATTAAAAAGTAATACATAATGACTGCTTAATATTACTGTTGTACAAATTCAAAACACCTGCCTCACAGAGGTAGCTGGTTTCCATCTCCTCCAGCCCCACCAAACCCCTGTTTTAATCTCTTCGTCCAAAGGCAGAAAGTGACCAAATGAGAGTCATAAAATTTTCAAACATGAAGAGCCCCTAAAAGGTCATCTAGTCCAACTATCTTATTTCATAGATGAGAAAACAGAGTCCCTCAGAGGTAAAGTAAACTATCTCAAAATTACACTGGTTCCAAATTATTTTCTTTGTTTAGAAAGAACTCCACACTTTGTCATATCAGGGACTGAAGTTCCAAAATGCCTTTGCCCACTTTGAAAAAAAGACAAGATTAAGAAGCAACTGAAACCTAGGATCTTTCAGTCACTTCACTCAGCTTGAAGGTCACACAGTTATTTCCTCTCCATAGAAATTGCAATCTGCTTTCAGGAAATGAAACTCATGGCTTGAGGGTGCATAAAAGGCAACTGTGTGGGAGAAGCATGAGATCAAACAGTCAAATAAACTTGTTATAGAATTTTTCATGAGCTGCATTCCAGTGCTTTCAGGAAAACCCCATTCCCTTCTATTTAAAAGAGTCAGAACAAAGGAAAAGTGATATACAGCTGTCACTGCATAATCAGAGGAAGCTAAAGTCATATGGGGATGTTCACAGGAAATGGACAGTCAGAAGGAGAAAAAACTGAGACATGGATTGAGGTTGCAGTGACACTCATCAGAGCTCCTGTTAATGGGCATTGTCATCCCAAAGCAAGGGAAAATATTTCATTCCAATATTTCATAAGCATGTTTGATTCAGGTGCACATTTTTATTAACAGTCCTTTTAAAAAACATTCTGTAAGCATTTATCAAACATTAACAATGTACAAGGCACTGTGCTAGTCTCTGGAGGAGAAACAAAGATAAATGACACCCACATTAAATACAGTCTCGATAAGAGAGAAGAGACTGTACATACATAGTACGCACTCAATAAATGGCATTAGCTGATTTTTTAAAAATAAACATTTTATTAATTTTTTTTGTAAAACACCTTGTTCCTCTCAATACAATTGTGAGAGTTATAGGATTACAGATCTAAAGCTGAAAGAGACCTCACAGGTCATTGAATACAACCCACTCCTTTTACAGATGGCAAAATTGTGACCCAGGGGCGAAAATGATCTGCCTAAGGT
The DNA here is from genome assembly GCF_028372415.1 of Notamacropus eugenii. NCBI lineage: Eukaryota > Metazoa > Chordata > Mammalia > Diprotodontia > Macropodidae > Notamacropus > Notamacropus eugenii. Next base: position 106,654,584 of record NC_092872.1, on the reverse strand, counting down.
CATGAAAGTAGTGAGTACCAGATTCCAAATTCAAACTTAGATTCTCTGGCTTTGGTACCACTGTTTTTCCACTGAACTATACTATATCCAGCTTTTGTTTTCAGGCTTGATCTAGGGAGGTGAGAACTGGAGAAAGAAATGCTACCACAGATTGTCTCTTATCCAGAACAAACCCTTGATCAGTATCAGAAATGTGGAAAGTGAACTCTTCCCTAACTCTTAATTTCTGACAGACCTTGAAGAAAGCTTGATAGTAGAGCACTTTAACTTCCTCTTTCAGGTAATCTGGTGGCCCTATTTGTGCCCAAACATAACATTTGAATTAAGTTGTGAATGATGGACCTTCATATAACAAACACACTTCAAGATAAAGGAGATTAGAAGTCAGGAACTTGCACTGACACAGGAACTAAAACCCAGCTTTCATCTGCCAAGCCCAGCTATTCAAATACACCAGAAGTTTCTGTTTGCTTGTTGTTGAGGAGTGAGGTTAATTATTTTGTTTGTTTGTTAGCAAGGGAGAAATTACTTTTTAAAATATCTAGTAAATGAGTTCAAAGGGAAATCAAGCCTCCATATGTTCTTTTTCAAGAATTATAACTAAATAATACCAGAATAATAATGACAAAACCCTTTTAGTATTCATAGTGAAGCAAAGTAAATTCCCTCCTTGGTCATGTCCAAAAATATGTCTCATTCTGAATTTTGAGTCCATCACCTTGCTGATGCTTCATCTTGAGTTCTATGGAATTATCACTGAATCAGTCTAAGTTCTACAGTTTTTTAAAAATTCCTGTTCTTTATAATGTAGTTCCTATAAATTGTTTTCTTGCAAACCTGTATTTTCCTTTTTTCTTTTAATATTTTTCTTTTTAATTATATGTAAAAATAATTTTAACCTTTGCCATTTACAATTTTGAGTTCCAAATTCTCTCCTCCCTTTTCCCATTGAAAAGGCAAGCAATTTGATAAAGTCTATACATGTGCAGTCATGCAAAATATATTTCCATACTAATCATGTTGTGAAAGCAAACACAGGCCAAAAAAAAATAGGAGAAAGAAACTGGAAATAAAAGCCCAATATGCCTGGATCTGCAGTCAGAATCCATCAGTGCTTTCTCTAAAGGTGGATAGCATTTTGCATCATAGATCCTTCAGAATTGTCTTGGATCTTTGTATTGCCAGGAATAAGTAGGTCATTCATAGTTGATCATAGTACAATGTGATTGTTACTGTGAACAATTTTCTCCCGGTTCTGCTCACTTCATTTTGCATCAGTTCATATGACTTCCCAGGTTTTTCTGAAAATAGCCTGCTCCTCATTTCTTGTAGCACAATAATATTCCATTCCATTCATTTATCACTACTTGTTCAACCAATTCCCAATTGATGGGCAACCCCTCAATTTCCAATTCTTTGCCACCACAAAAGGAACTACTATAAATATTTTTGTATGCATAGGTCCTTTTCCTTTTTCTTTTTGATTCAAACCTATATTTTCTTACACTGCTAAGATGGAATATCATAATGTTCTTTGAATCAAACCACTACTTATATTCTTGGGCAAATCACTTAACCTTCCTCAGTTGTGGTTCCATCTTCTGTAAAATGAGGGCATTGGACTAGTTCAGAAGTTCCCAAACTTTTTTGGCCTGCTGCTCCCTTAAAAAAATTACTCAACATCCCCCTGGAAATCTATTTTCTTGAACCCTTCAAAAATCTGTGTCATTTCAAAAAATATATGAAATAATTTTTAAAATGATGCACCTTAAATTTAATAATTTATTATAAATCTGTGGGGTTTTCCATCATTGAAATTTGGATGATGTAATATTGTGTCATATAACCAGACAGTATGGTATTATAGACATATCATTATACAGACATATTCCTGCCAACGTATGCTGGACTTCCTGGCCATGAGCAACCTGCTGGCTGCCAGCACTTGCTTGTTAAGACCTGTCAGCCCACTTGACCACTGAGTCTTCCATTTTGTGTGTTTATTTAGAAAATAATGTAATCACTATGACTTCACATAACAGATAAAACATATACAAATAGTTTTTCAAAATTTTCTTCTCTTCTTTCCTTATGCTTCCACTGTCCCCTTATTTTATTAAATACCCGCCCAATTGCACGTGAGGCTACTACCACCCCCTGGACTATTCTAGTGCCCCCCAGTATCACCCTCTTTGGGAACCGCTGGATTAGATGTTCCCTAAACAGCTCTAGTGTTCCATGATGAATCATAATCATTGGGTTGTGAGTATTTTCCCAGGTGGAACCCACCAGGAAGAGCCAATGTCAGCAATCAAGGTAGGCCGGTGGATATGGCAGGTGATAAAATATAACCAAAGAAAGTTCAGGAAATCAGCTCCTCCAAGAAAAGCAATGGAAGCACCACACAGGGAGGAAGCAGGTCCTAAGAGCGCACAGATTCCAGCTGTTCAGTGACTTTACATATCATCTAGCCCAAGTCCTTCATTTTACACATTAGGAAACCAAGATACAGAAAGGTTAAGTGACTTCTCCAAAGTCACACAGATAACAAATAGCAGAGTCAGGGTCTGAACCCAGGGTCTCTGACTCCAAGTAGCTAGGTGGCACAGTGGATAGAGTACATGGCCTAAAGTCAGGAAGACCTGAGTTCAAATCCAGCCTCAGACCCTTAGTAGCTATGTGAACATGGAGAAGTCACATAACCTTGTTTGCCTCAGTTTCCTCATCTGTAAAATGAACTGGAGAAGGAAATGGAAAACCACTTTAGTATCCTTGCCAAGAAAACTCCAAATAGGGTCACAAAGAGTCAGACATTATTCATAATCAACAACAAAACCTCTAACTTCAGAATCAGTGCTCTTTCCAAATCACTGCATTATGTTCTAAACAGGAAAAAAAGTAGGAAGATGGTTTCCAAGTAGAGGTCACAGAAAAATACAAAACCCAGTCTGAACAAGAAAGAGTTATGTTAGGGCTGTACTGGAGCTAACTCAAATGGACTCTGCAGAGCTGATGGTTAAATTTTCAGTGTTTGCATTTATAATCTGGAAATCAGCAATTGCTTTAAATCAGGGATTAATATATCATTTTGTTGGTTGTCTAGAATTAAGAAATCAATGAAAAATGTTAATAATGCCAATAAAACTTAAAAGCACATTTTGCAAACTTGGGGTGGGGGGAGAGAGTTGGTTGTTAAATGTTTGCCAACACATTTCTGTTAATAATCACTGATCAGATGATAGAGGCTTGCTGCCCTCTATCCTAATCTTAACCATTCTATGAAGTGTGGAAAAGAATATAGAGGTAAAATAAAGGCTAAAACTAAGGAAAAGCAAGGGTTATATCTAAGTTCCCAGAGTCATCAGAGTGATTTATAGTGGCAAGCAGGCTATGCTTACCCAACTGTCTGAATATCTGCTAGAAATACCATATCACAAGAGAATTTGTATGGAAAGGCAAACTAAATGGCTTCTGCTCTCAACTTCATTAATTAGATGGGAAAGATTCCCAGGGTTCTGTTAGCTCAGATGTCAAATCGTAAGGATACTGAGGTCACACTGACTAAGGAATGAACCAGCCCTACTGGAGCATTTTTCCAAGAACTACAGAAGTAGAACATGTTCTAATAGTTATACCAAAAAAAGAGAGGACAGAACGAAATATCTTCAATATATTATAAGAAAATTTCCAATGTGTAAATGAGCTCTAGGAAATAAATCTGTGGATATGTCTGTCATTGACAGAATCATCCTCAAAGGTAGGTTTTATTGTAATGATCTAATAACATCAGTCAATGAAAACATTTATTAAACACTTCTTATGAGCCAGTCATTGTGAATACAAGAGAAAGCACAAAGAAAGGTAGTCCCTGCTCCCAAGCGGCTTATGTTTCTAATAAGAGAAGGCAATATATATATATAAAAGGAAGCTGAAATGGGAAGGTGGGGTGAAGAAATGAAAATGCCTGGTGTAGAGAAGTCTAGAGTGTAGCCTGATGAGAAATAAAGACATTGCTAGCCTGGATAATTGTGTGCCCTCCTCAAATTGAGGTTCTGAGAGGAGCCATCCAAAAAGAGAGAGATCACAAGGATGGAGGATTCTTCCAATGCATGAATAAATTCCAGAGTTGGCATGAACTTTCAAGATGAATAGGTTTAGAGGCATGCTTAGAAGTCCAGAGTTCAGCCTAGTAATATTTGTCAAGTACCTTCCTCATAAAGGACATAAGGCTCGTAATGTTTATCTTCTTCATTCATTCATCCCAATCAAAGGTATGGAATCACCATTTGGGACCATGGTGCTCCTCTCCCCACCCCAACCTCCCAGTGCAAACACTCCTTTTATCTCCCATGCTTCCTAATCAGCTCAGACAGCTCTTTTGTACCACCACCATCCTTTTCTCCAATTGAATCTATGATACCCTGTTACCCTCAAACCTCTTGGGGCCCTCTTAATGTTCAAGTTGACCAGGTTTCATATTGATCATCCACATTAAGGGGAAATCTCAACTTCTCAAACACATACTTATGCAACTTAATTTGCTCCTCAAGGAGTAGCCCTGCTCCTGTCATCTCTCCTGATGGGAATGTCACTAGCACAGAAGAAAACACCAATTGGGTTGGAAGGAACATCAATAAATTATTAAGGTGAGCACATTGTTCTAGGCAGAGTTGTAATGATACCTTCTCTAAAAGGCCTTTCCTGTCCCATTCTCCCCATTCCAAGGACTAGAGCCTTCCCCTTTGACATTATCTTTCATCTACTCTATGTACCTTCTATATTCCTGTTTTTGTACTTCTTGTCTCCCTTATTACATTCCTTAGATTACATTCTATCATTCTCCTTGAGACCTGAAGCAGTTTTTATATTTTTTTCTTTATATCCCCAGGGTTTAGCATACTACCTGGCACATCCTACAATTTAATAAATGTTTATTTTAATGGATGGATAGATTGGTTATATCCAAGACCCCAAGTGGCAATTTTTAAAAATAAACAAATAAACAATCTTCTTTTCTAGGACCAATCAAACAACATTTCTCAACCCTTTCTTTAATGGAAGTTCAAGATCTTAAGTCACTAGGCCCAAAGTGATGTGAGATATGAGATTTGTTTATTTTTGTCTGTCCCTACTAGTAATTGTTCCAAAAGGGATTATCTTGACTCACATTTTTGTAACACATCAAGGTTTTCCTCAAAACAATGTAAATGGTATATAGGTGAAGAAACTAAAGCTCATAATAAGACTAATGTAATCATCTCTTGCATTTTATAATTCGCAAAATGCTTAAATGAGTGTTCTGACCAGAGAGATGTGCTATCTTCTTAGCTCACTGATTTCTCAAAGAATTCTAAAATAAGGTCTGCCCTCTTTTTGGGAAAGGGACTAGAATAAACTTTTTTAGGAAACTGATGACTTTGCTGTATCTCCAGATTTGCCATCTTGGGTATTCCTATGTCTAGAGGAGGAAAGATAGAAAGCACTGGATTGTTAATAAGGAAAATCTGAGTTTGAATCCCACCTTGGACACCTGACTATCTCTTTGACCCTAAATCTCTATTTGTCTCAATTTTCTTGACTTAAAATAGGAATAATAATAGCACCTGACTCCCAGGGTTGTTGTGAGGATCAAATGAGATAATTACTGTACTTATCACAGCATCTGGCACATAGTAGGTACTTAAGAAGTGCTTTTTTTTTCCTTCCTTCTTTTCTACCTTCTGGTTGCATTCACAGTTCACGATATCCTCCATCTAGCACCACGTTCTATTTCACCCTATCCAACACCACACACTTCCTACTTGCCACCATCTTCCCTCCTGCAGACTTGCTCCTGGGACCAGAAACCATGCCCTGAAGGTTTAAACTGTTTATCTCCGGAATATCTGACTTATGATTTTCCTGTCCAGATGGGTGACTGAATCTCTGAATCCAATCTCCTGCCTACTATTTTAAATAAACACTTCCCCCAACTCTCATGCTATATCTACTCCTGAGCCAGGATTTCACCATCCTTTTTGCCAGAATGCTTCTCCTCTCACTTCCACCTACTTGTAACCTTGATCAAATCAATTTCTCCACAAGGAGAAAAATCTGTCTAGGTACCACTCACTATTCAGTAACTTTCCAGACCCAAAAGCTCCTCTCTGAGACTAACTTCCTCTGAATAGTTATGTAAACTCCTAGAAGGTAGGAACTGTCTTTCACTGTGTATTTGTTTCCCTAACACAGCACCACACTTGGCACATAATAAACTATTAACTTTTTTTTTTCATGGAAAATGGGGAGAAAGGGAAGCTAGTCCTACCCAAAGTCTGACATCTTTGTCAGAACCATGATTCACAATGAAATTTTGAGAGAAATGGTAAGGACTCAATGTGTCTGCCCAGTTAGCTGACTAGAAAACCTTATAAAATTAAAGAAATCTAAAAGTTTGTTGAGGATTAGAAATATAGCAGACAATAGGAGCTATAAAACTAAGGCTCTCTTATGTACTTAGGAATGTAGGGTCAACTCACACTTAGACCTAACATTATAGGGAAAAATAAAGTTATGTTACCTGGTGAAGAAAATACGGAAAAGATAAATCTAATTCATAACATCTAGCTTGTGGGTTGGTCATGTAACAATTTAAGAAGCTTCTCTTAGTTTAAGGATTTCTATGATTTGATAGAATAACTAATTTAACTAAAAAAAACCCAAATATTAAATATATGGATATTATTATTCTCAGTGTGGTGTAGTAGAAAGAATGATAGATTTGTAGTCAGAAGAGATATGGGCCCAAATTTCCTCTCTAATATTTTCTAAATGATCCTAGGTATGTCATTTAACCTAAGCCTTAGTTTATTCATCTGTAAATCAGGAATTACAAGAGCACCAATCCCTCATAGCTGTTGTGGGAAGCAAATGAGATAATGGATGAAAAGTACTTTGTAAACTTTTATAAAATATCCTTGAGACAATAGTAAAAGATTTTTCTAAATAATAACCACCACTATTTTAGGCTCATAGGTCCTTGGTCAGTCTGGTGAAGCCTATGAAGCCCTTTTTAGGAGGTTTTTAAATAAATTGAAATATTTAAAAAATTGAAATAAATAAAAAAATGTTTTTAAATAAATTGAAGGAAATACTAAATTTCAGTTGGAAGTCAGCATAATAAGGGTGTTATTTTTTCCTACTCAAGTTCTTGGACCCTCTTATAATCCATCCATGAGCCCCCATGAAGTCTGTGAGTCCAAGGTTAAGAACTCATGTAAACTATACAAGGAAGTCAAATAGTCCAATGCAGTGGTATGACTGATGTCACTCAAAAACCAGTGAAGGCACCCTTCAAGTTAAACCCCTGTCTTAAGTGTTCTGTACATTCTACTACTAGGCTACTTCATAGCCAACCTTTATTCCCATGGAGCAACCAAGCTGCTCTGGAATGATAGTACCACCTGGTGGCTACCCTACTCCCATACCCATCTTTGCCACTACTCAGAATTAAATTAATTTCAACTCTTGCTTTGATCTGTTTCCCACCACAAACATGCATCTTTAGCCCTCTTCCCTTTATCCTTCAAACCAGTTACCCCCAGGAAAAATGTCTTCACCTTTATTTCCATTTTTTGAGCCAAGAAAATTATTCTAGTTATGAGTGATAAAGATATGAGTAGTGCTAGTAACAGATCTGCATCAAAGAAAAGAAAGTCATAAAGTTGCTTGTTTTTTTTAAAATTAAATTTGCCAACAGTACCATTCAAAGTCTTGATGAGAATCTGCATAACTCAGTTTCCTCCTTTACCATCTTTTCACTAAACCTGTACTAAAATGATTATTCAACCAGAGAAAAGAATTCTTAATTTTGTTTTTCTATTTTAATTACAAATGTTATAACAGTTTACTATTGTTTTCTAGCTTTTTTTCTCATTTTAAATATAAAAGACTTCAAGTATATTATGGGTTAATTAAGCTCTTTGAGGGCTGCCTGGGAAATCTACCTAGCACTTTTAACATTGTTCCTCTAAGGAATTACATTTCATATATCAAAGAATTGATTTACACATGAATTTCTGCAACACAATCCAAGAGAAATTTGAATACAGCCCATACCTGACAATGCTTAATTTCATCTCTTGAATCTATCTCTTAAAAATTCTTGAGGTACAACTGAGTAGTGTTGCATCTAAAACAAAGCTGACAGAAAAGATGGGAAATATTATAGGATCTTAGAGTAGCAAGGGATTGTGAGGTTATCTGCTCCAACTTGACTGATGATATTTTACACAACATCCCTCACAAGTTATCATCCAGTCTTCCCTTGAAGACTTCTAGGGATGGGAAGCCAACCACCTCCTGGGGCAACCCATTCCACTTGTTGGCTGGTACTAGCCTTTCTTATAGAAAGATTTAGTTTTTATTGAGCCAAATTTTGTCTTTCTGCAATTTTTACTTAATACTCAGAGATCTCTCACTGGGAGCCACACTGAATAAAACTATCCTAGGCAGTTAGGTAGTACTATAGATAAGAGTGATAGACATTTACTAGCTGTTTGACCCTGGGTAAGTCTCTTAACCTCTGTCTGTCTCAGTTTCCTCAACTTTAAGACAAGGGTGATAATAGCACCTACATCACAGGGTTGTTGTGAGGGTCAAATGGAGTATTTGCAAAGTGCATAGTACAGGGCCTAGCACCTAGTAGGCAATTAACAAATGCTTGGTCCCTTTTCTTTCCATATTAAAGTTCTTAAAATACCTGAAGTCAGCTTTCTTGTCCTATCCCACCCCACCCCCAAGACTCTTCTTCCTTAAGTTATCTCCAATTTTTTCTACTCATATGATTTTAGGGAGTGAGCATTACATAGTGGATTGATAAATGGTCAAAAAGTCCTGGATTCAAATTCCTCATCAGAAACCTCATGGCTGTGTGACCTGGAAAAGCTATTTAACTCAGTTTGCTTTTTTCATCTGTAAAATGACGATAATGATAACTAACACCTATCAGAAGAGATAATATAAAGAGTCATGAAAGCAATGAAGTGCCAAGTAAATGTTCACTATCACTAATTGATCCTGAAGACGTTCACCCATCCAGGTCAGGTCACCCTTTTCTGAACACTTTCCACCTTATCGATATATACTTCCTCCAGTGTGATAGGACATAGTTGACTCGGGAGTAATGAAGAATATTTATGTGGCACAAGATCCTCCTGAAAAGAAATCCTTTCTTCAGAGGGTCAGCTAGTCTCTGTTAAATGACTTCTAATGACAGTGAATTCACTACCTACCAAGGTACTTCGTTAACTTTTTTCTTAGCTCTAATTGTTAAGAAGGAGTTGAAATCTGCCTCTCAGCACTCTTCACCTACTGTTGCATTGGCCCTTTCCGGTCAAGTAAAAGGAGTTTCATCCCTATTCTGCATGACAGACCTTCAAAGGTTGAAGAAAGCTATTTTGTCTTCCCTGAAGAGAATGTTAAATAACCATAAAAGATCAGTATAATAATACCACAGAAGTAGGTACTTGGTTTTAGGCCACTTGAATTTAGAATGTGTGATCAAGACAGCAATACAGTTGGGGTTCAGCATGAGCTAAAAGATAGAATGTGGGGAAAAGAATCTGATACCAAAGAAATAGTATTATACGATGTAAAGGGTGCTGGTGGCCCTGGAGTCAGAGGGCCTGAGTCTATGTTCAAATCCAGCCTCTGATAATTATTACCTATGAGACCTTGGGCAAGTCACCTAACTTCTTTAGGCCTAGATTTTCTCATCTGTACAATGCAAGAATTGAACTAGATGGTCTCAGAGTTCATTCCAGCTCTACATTGACCTTGAGTTCTACTTTTAAAACTGTGAAATGTAAGTTTCTTCAGAACAGAGATATTTTACATTTTCTTTGTATCCCTAACACCTAACGCAATGCCTGGCACATAGAAGGCACCTAATTAACACGTTAATGGAAAATTCTGAAGCATAGAAAAGTTAAAAGTACTTGCCCCATCTTATTCTTCTTCTTGTCCCTCCCACTCTCTACTCCAACAAAGTTATGTGAATTAGCCATGATTTTTTTTAAAAATCATGCTTTTTTTCTTTCAGCCCAGAATGGGAATTCCAGGGGAGATAACAATTCTGGATAAAAACAGTGAAAGCAGATAGAGACTAAAAAAGAAAGACAATATAAATGGTAAAACAAACATTTTAGAACTTTCTCATAAAGATACATGAGGCTCAGTTTTGGAAGTAGATACAGTAGGTTTAAAAATAAATTTTTTTTGTTTCAAAATTGTTTCTTCCTCTTTAATGTTGTCTGCTTACTTTGGTGCTTCAAGGTTGCCTGACTCATCTGTGTACTCTCCCCTACCAACTGATACAGATTGTAATCCCACTGCCTCCTCAGTAGGTGGTCTTCATAAAGTGTTGTGGCCAAAACAATTCATGATTTGGTGGTCGAACTTTTGGAGAAAGACTCTTCCAAACCCAGCTAGATTAATCCTTGGCCACGCAGTCCTTCCCCTGGCTCATACTCAAAGCCTTCCTAGCTGAGTAGGAGTTGTCAGAACTTGGGTTTTTCTGGCATAGTCTCAGTAACATGATGATGGCCAAAGGATTAAACTAGTTGGAAGAGTGAAGTGAACAGAGAGGTCTGAGGGAGAACTAGCTCAGGTCCAAGGATGTAAAGTCTGTTAATAAAAAGTCTGGCATTTAAAGACCTTCACAAGCTGGCCTCCACCTACCCTTCCAGCCTCATTATATGTGACTCCCCTTTATGCACATTATGTTCCAGCCAAATGGATCTTCCTATTCCTAATACCTCACTCTCCTTCTCCTGTCTTCAAGTCTTTGCATTTGCTGTTCCCCCATCTCCCCATGCTTCTCTAAAAATTTCTAGTTTTCTTCCAGGCTCAACTCAGGAATTACTTTCTAGATGAGCTATCCTCTATACTCTAGATGAGTATTTTTTTTTTTAATATGGAGTTTTTAATTCTTTACTTCCCTCCAGGCCCAGTCCTACCTACCAAGAAGGCAAGCAATATGGTACCCATTATACTTGTGAAGTCATGCACATTCTATTAGCCATGTTGTAAAAAAGAAAAAAACAAGAAAAATTGAAAAATGAAAAACAACATGCTTCAGTCTGCCCTCAGAGTTTATCAATTCTCTCTCTGCAGGTGGATGGCATTTTTCAGCATGAGTCCTTTGGAACTATCTTGGATGGATCATTGTATTGACCAGAGTAGCTAAGATTTTCGCCATTGATCATTGTTACAATATTGTTGATAATGTATAAAATGTTATTATACTTCTGCTCACTTCACATCAGCTTATATGATTTCTTAGGTTTTTTTTTTTCTGAAATCATCCTGCTTGTCATTTCTTACAGTTCAATACTATTGTGTCACAATCGTATGCTACAATCTGTTCAGTCATTCTCTAACTGATGGGGATCCTCTGCATTTCAATTCATTTGTACCACAAAAAGAGCTAATATCAATATTTGGTACATATAGGTCTTTTTCCTTTTTCTTTGATGTCTTTGGGATAAAGATTTAGTAGTAGTAATATTACTGGGTCAAAGGGTATTTAAAAATTATTTTATTTGTTTTCAATGTTCTACAATCACTTCCATGTATCTTAGATTTTTTTCCTTTCCCTCCCCTTGAGCCCCTCCCTCCTCCCTCCCTTTCCAAGATGGCATGCAATTGTATATAATTCCTATACATACATTCTTATTAAATACATTTTCACCTTAGTCATGTTGAATAGAAGAATTAAAATGAAAGGGAGAAGCCATAAAACAAAACAAAACATAATACAAAAGAAAATGGTCTGCTTCATTCTGCAATCCGATTCCATAGTTCTTTCTCTGGATGTGGAAGACATTTTGCCTCAAAAGTCCATTGAGAATTTTTTTAGTCCTTGCATTGCTGTGAAGGGCTAAGCCTACCAGAAAAATTCTTCGCACACTGTGGATGTTGCTGTGTACAATTTTCTCCTGGTTTTGCTCCTTTCACTCAGCATCAGTTCATATAAGTCTTTCCAGCCTCTCTAAAATCCTCTTGTTCATCATTTCTTATAGCATAATAGTATTTTATTACATTCATATACCACACCTTATTAAGCCATTTCCCCAATTGATCGGCATCTCCTTGATTTTCAGGTTTTGGCCACCACAAAGAGACCTGTTATAAATATTTTTGTACATGTGGGACCCTTTCCCACTTCTGTGATCGCTTTGGGATAGAGCCCCAGAAGTGATAGTGCTGGGTCAAAGGGTATGCACATTTTGTGGGCATATTTCCAAATTACTCTCCAGAATGGCTGAATCAGCTCACAGCTCCACCAACAATGAATTAGTGTTCCAACTCTCTCACATCTTCTCTAGCATTTATAATCTTCCTGTTTGTCATGTTAGCCAATCTGATAGGTGTGATGTGGTACCTCAGAGTTGTTTTGATTTGCATCTCTCTAATCAATAGTAATTTAGAGCATTTTTTCATATTACTATAGATAGCTTTAATTTCTTCCTTTGAAAACTGTCTGTTTATATCCTTTGAGCATTTATCAATTGAGGAATGACTTGTATTCTTGTACATTTGTCTCAGTTCTCTATATATTTTAGAAATGAGGCTTTTATCACATCACAGATACTAGTTGCAAAAATTCTTTCCCAGTTTTCTGCTTCCCTCCTAATTTTGGTTGTATTTGGTTTGTTTGTGCAAAACCTTTCCAATTTAATATAATCAAAATTATCCATTTTGTACTTCATAATGTTTTCTGTCTTTTGTTTGGTCAAAAATTTCTCCATTCTCCATAAATCTGACAAATGCACTATTCCTTACTCCTCTAATTTATTTATAGTATCAATCTTTATACCTAGATCATATACCCATTTGGACTTTATTCTTGCATATGGTGTCAGGCATTGGACTATGCCCAGTTTCTTCCAAACTGTTATCCAGTTTTCCCAGCAATTTTTGTGAAACAGTGAGTTCTTATCCCAGAAGCTGGGGTCCTTGGGCTTATCAAACAGTAGATTGCTATATTCGTTGACTACTGGGTCTTGAGTACCTAGCCTGTTTCACTGGTCTACCCCTCTGTTTCTTAGTCAGTACCAAGTGGTTTGATGATTGTTGATTTATAATTCAATTTGAGATCTGGTAGGGCTAGGCCACCTTCCCTAGCATTTCTTTCCATTAATTCCCTTGATATGCTGGACCTTTTGTTCTTCCAGATGAATTTTGATATTATTTTTTCTAGTTCTAGAAAATAATTATCTGCTAGTTTGATTGGTATGGTACTGAATAAGTAAATTAATTTGGATAGAAACGTCATTTTTATTATATTGGCTCAGCCTACCCATGAGCAACTGATGCTTTTACACTTACTTAGATCTGACTTTATTTGGGGTATGAACAGTTTTATAGCCCTTTGGGCACAATTCCAAATTGTTTTCCAGAATGTTTGGACCAAATCACAACTCTACCAGCAGTGCATTAGTATTCCTATTTCTTCTCATCTCCTTTAGCATTTGTCATTTTCCTTTTTTGTCACATTAGCTAATTGGATAAATGCAAGGTGGTACCTCAGAATTGTTTTAATTTGTATCTCTCTATTAGTGATTTAGAGGGTCTTATCATATGACTATGGATGGCTTTGGTTTCTTCTTCTGAAAACAGCTTGTTCATATCCTTTGTTCACTTATCAAATAGAGAATGGCTCTTATTTTTATAAATTTGACGTAATTCCCTATATATTTGAGAAATAAGGACTTTATGAGAGAAAGTTGTTGTAAAAGAAATTTTTCCCCAGGTAGATCAGCTTATTCCTAAGCTCTGTTACTGTTAATTCCTGTCCCTTCCCTTCCCCTCAAAAATCATATGTATCTTCTTTTGTACATACCTACATATGACTATGTTGTCCCTAAGATTAAACATGTAAGCTCCCTGAGGTCAGGGACTATTTACTTTTGTCTTTGTATTCCTAGTGTCTGGGACATAGTAGGCACTTCATAAATACTACCTGGCAATAATACAACCAATGATAGCAAGTATGGCAATACTTGCTATCAATACTGATCAATACTGATTGATTCTTGGTTATCAGGGACTGAGGCAGACAGTTCTAGTGAAGGTAAAGGAAAAAGGCCTTGGGAAGACTCAATGATACCATTAAGAAAAAAGAGAAGCTGCATTCCAGATGGAAGGGGATTGACAATAAAACATACTATAACACCCTTAAAATCTCCATGCTCTTGGCCTTTTCATGTGACTTAATCAAGAGGGGACACGAGAAATCTAGCCTGTGCCCATCCCAGCACATCAGCACAGGTTGAAGATAGGGAACACATGAAGCCATCACTAGAAAGCAAGGCTTTAAAGAAACAAATGTAGTTAGCCCAACATATACTCACCATTTTCTGTAGCCTGCCTCTCATTTTTTTAATTAAACTCCCACCTTTGGCTTGGATCTTACTTCTTGTACCTAGTTTTCTGAACCTAAGGTGGCGTTTTCTCTTGTGCTTGCTTGAGTATGGTAGGCTTTCCCGCCCACCCCCATTTTAGTAGTATTTCCTAATAAGTTAGAGCATCACCCTCAAACAATGAGAGGATCTTATACTAATGTGAAAAGTCTTTGAAAGCCATTTAATGAGACAAAATGTGCACACAAGAGGTCTGTTCTAATTGCATGAGCTGTTTCCTTACTTAGATGCTGACTGCTTTATAAAAGCATCAACTCAAGTGCCATGGAAAAGTTTTCCAGAAATTGGAGCAACTAGGGCCTTCTAGTACACAGCTAGGGAGAAATCATCTGAGGGATAGGGAAAGACTTCACCTTCAGTCAGGGCTCCTCTACTCACATCCTTTGTATTGTGATGTTCCAGCTTCAAAAGGTTGAAGGATCAGGAGGATATTGGGTTTCTCATTAGGATCATATCAATAGTGTTTATAGTATTAGTGTTTACAATATCAGCACCTCATCAGTGAGAGAAAATAATTTCGAGCAACAATGAACTATGTTACCATTTTGCATGTGAGCTCTCTAAGCATTAGAATACTTTCCCTTGGATCCTTTACATTCTTGTGGGAGAATATGTCACAGACATTGTGGTGGGGAGGGGTGTTTTACATTTTTGTTTTATGTTGCTGCTAAATGCCCCTTTCTAAAAGTTTCTTGAGGCTGGCTGACCAATCTGACTTTCAACTGATAATATTAAGGTAAGGGTAGGAGGTTATGGGAAGCTGATGGCTTCAGAGGCATACCTAGAGCCCAACAAAAAAAGATGCAACTAGCCAAGTTATGGGCACCTGACTGTCAGTACCAGTGGGAGTCAGAATAAGGTACCCCAGGACATACATGAACTATGCTTGGATTCAACTGGATCCTTTTTCTAGGAGATTACTCCTCTAATCCAAATCCCACCGTTGGAGTTATACCAAAAAAGCTTTTACATGCGAGCAGGATTGTCCCTTCATTGTAGTCAATGGGCAGAGGGGCCTTTAGGATTAGTATTGATGACTAGTAAAGGAAAGTTGTCTTCATGTGTCATAGGGAAGAAAAGTTGGAAAGAAATGATAAGCTTTGTCTCTTCTTCTGGAAGGGCCCTATGCTTCTCCTTCTACTTTTAATGGTACTGAGCTACCTAGCATAGCAGGGCTTTTAGGTGGTCACTGAGTCACAGGGTCGAAATTTAAAGTTGAAAGGAACCTTGGAGATCATATAGTCCAACCTCCTTGTTTCACAAATGAGAAAAATGCAGCCTAGAGAATGTGAGTTGCCTAGGGTCATAGGTAAAGCTAGAATTACAACCCAAGTCTTCTGACTCCAAATCCATTGAAGCACAATGTCTTAATCATGGCTATGCTGAGTGTGTGGGTGGCCAATGAACTTTGAATTTACTCAATGAATCTGGCAGATTGTCTATTTTTCAGTAGACATGTCAGTAAATTAGATTCTACAAGCATTTATTAAGCACCTAAGGGCAAGACATTGCGCTAAGTGCTGCAGAGAGAAAAATGAAATGAGACTTCTTTCTAGTTTATATTCTATTAGGTCTCAATAATTTTGCTAGTTGTGTTACTGAGGGAGCTAAGTGTCAAAGTAATAAAGGACTAGACTTATAGTCAGGAAAAGAAGTGAGTTCAAATCTTGTTTCAATTATTTACAAGTTATATAACCCTAGTTATGGGACAAGTGAGTGGATAGAATGCTGGGAAACTAGCTGTATGACGCTAAGCAAGTCACTTAACCTAGTTTGCCACAGTTCCCTCATCTATAAAAATGAGCTGGAGAAGAAAATGATAAACAGCTCCTATAACTTTGCCAAGGAATTTCCAAATAAGGTCATGAAGATTTGGAACAACAACAACCCTAGTCAAGTCACAATCTTAAAAAGTCAGTTTCCTTGTCTGTAAAATGGAGATAATGATGGCACCCACAGGTCTGTTATAAAGATCAAATGAAATTATGTATGTAAATTACTCTGCAAACCCTGATGTGAGATAGCTACAGGGTGTCCCAAAAGTTTTAGTGAAGTTTTAAGTTGTAATATTAATTAATAACTATGCTGTTGCAACTGCTGCTGCAGTCTTAATCCTTAGCCTTTGACATATGCTACAAGGAGGTATCAGACTATTCCGATAGCCATTTAATTTTTTTTTTAAAAGCTGGTTTTTCTCAGCTGTGTTGTCCAGACTATTTAAAATCAAACTGCTTTAAATAGTCAGGACAAGAGAGTAAATCAGTCATAAAGTTGGGCCACTAAGTCATAACACAAACTGTAAGCAAGGCTTTCCTTCAACTTGCCAAACTTTACAGATCTCCATGTGCTCCATTTAAGTGATCATTCTTCTATCTATAACTTCTTAGCAATGATAAAAATTGATAGCACTGTTTTGTTGATTTCACTTTATGCTAATCAGTTGGAAAATATTGTTTTCAAGGTGGGGGTGGTTCACATCTATTTTCGGTGATGTCAATCATAAATATCTTTAGTGTAGAGTATAACACTATAGTACCAAAGTAGTGTATTATTAAAAAAAACTAACAGGGATTTTTGCGTCACTCCCTATTATTGTTTTATTTATAGCTTTTGGGATTTATACACAGGAAAAGCAGTGGAGATAAGGAGTCACATGTACTCCTAAGGAAAATATATCAAGATCATTACTATGGAACTTGACACTGAGCCATTCTCCCAGTCCTTGCAAGATCCTATTTCACATAAGTCTTCTTTTTCAGCAGTGAAGGATTTTTCCTGACTCCAGTCCCAGCACCCTATCTAATCCCACACCTAGCTGCCTCAGCCCTTTGCAGACTGGCAATTGACAGTAATTTATTGATTTGTGTGGGAGCACATTGAGATGTTGTCATTCGCACGTGGTCACTTGGTCACCCAGCCAGTACTTTAACCCTTATTTTCTATTTCCAGGGATCACTCATTCACTATTGTATTTCAGCCTCTTGTTCCAAGTATCGTTATTCCTATTTTATAGAGGAAACTGAGTCTGAAAGTGGTTATGTGATTTGCCCGAAGTCACAAGGTAGTTGTAACTGAAGCAGGATCTGAATACAATTCCTCCTGACTCCAAATCTAACTCTCAATATGCTATACCCTGCTTCCTTTGCAGCTCAATATTTATTCATGGAATTTTACCAAAATCCTACGTATATTGAGGTACCCAAGAGAAAATAACTTGAGGTCCATGAGTGAGTTAATATTTTACTTTCCTACTTTTCTATGGTCCCTTGAAAGTGTATCAGATTTTAGTTTAGAGAAGCTGCATTCAAATTTGGAGCTCTATCAATGAGTACCTTTGTCACCATGGAGAAGACACACAAGCTCTCTGGGCCTTAGTTTTCTCACTTCTAAGTTGAGGGAGTTGGACTAGACTTCTCTGGTCCCACTAAGCTCAAAATCTATGATAGTATTCCCTTGCTTAATGAAACCTCATAGAAATATCTAACCCCAGCTTCACTTATGCACACTGGACAGCAATGCTATATTCCTTTTTGAATTTTTTTGAACTTTATTTGTGAGATTAAAGTTATGGCCCAAAACAGTATTTCTTCCCTACTAGCCCAAAGAGCAAACATATGTCCTAGAGTTGGGGTTACACTGTGTTAGAGTATAATCGGACACCTGCCTGTGGGTTCAGCAACACGTTCTGTGTTTTGAGAGAGGGTCTAGGAAGTAGCAGGAGCCCACTACCCATGAATGTGGGCCTGGCCTGCCTCATGGAGCTCATCTAACCCTGCAAGGGGCTCCAGAACTGTGCCTGTACGAAGTGAGCAGCAGGGCCTGTTCACAAGCCCCCTGAGCTTTGCTTTGAGTTCATAGACCCCAGCACAAAATGAAACATATCTGATAGCATTGTCACTTATCTGGCCATCACAATTGCCAGTGGAAAGAGGGTATCACTAAACTGGACTCTCTTTGCATAGTTATTCTTGATCTTGGAAGGGATTTTATGCCTTAGGCTTCTTGGCAAAGAGATCCATATTTCCCCACCTCCCCAAGCAATTGTTGGCTGAAGGATGTCTAAAGCAAGGCTGATGTCATAAAAATAAAATGTGATACAAAGGACTCCTAGGAGAGAATGTTGTGTACATTATTCTTGTGCTTACTTCCCATGATAAATGGAAGATCACTGAGATATAGTGAACCTAGGCTTCTTTCTTTCGCCTTTGAACTGACTGTCCACCATGCCTCAGCTCAGTACTTTGCAACCTTTCAAGCAATATATAAATGCCAGCTATTATTATTATTATCATTATTATAAAAGATACACAGGGTTTTAAGCAGGCTTGAAAACTCCTTGCCAGGAAAGAAAGAAAGAAAGAAAGAAAGAAAGAAAGAAAGAAAGAAAGAAAGAAAGAAAGAGAGGAAGGAAGGAAGGAAGGAAGGAAGGAAGGAAGGAAGGAAGGAAGGAAGGAAGGAAGGAAGGAAGGAAGGAAGGAAGAAAGAAAGAAAGAAAGAGAGGAAGAAAGGAAGGAAAGAAGGAAGGAAGGAAGAAAGAAAGAAAGAAAGAAAGAAAGAAAGAAAGAAAGAAAGAAAGAAAGGAAGAAAAAGAGAGAGAGGAAGAAAGAAAAGAAGGAAGGAAAGAAGGAGAGAGGGAGGGAGGGAGGAAAAGAAGGAGGGAGGGAGGAGGAAAGAAAAAAGGAAGGAAGAGAGAGAGAAATCCCAACTCCACAGAGGCCCTTCCCCTTCTCTGCTTTCACTCCTCTAATGTCAGTGCCTTCCCCTTGAGACTACCTTCCATTTACACCATATTCATCTTGAATATACATAGTTATTACATGTTATCTGCCCCACTAGTATGTGAGTTCTTTAAGAGCACAAATAGTGTTTTTTTAAATTTTCTTGCATCCCCAGCATTCAGCCCAATACCTAGAAGATAGTAAGAACTTAACAAATGCTTTTTTACTTCAGTTTTTATATCGTCAGATGCAGACATTATATCAGATCTTTTAACTTCTGTTTCTTTTTCAAAAGGAAGGTAGAGAAGGAGCCAAGATAGTGAAGTAGAAGGAAAATATAGCAAGTCTGCTCAACAAAACTCCTCCAAATAGATCTAGAAAACACACCAGGGGGGTATATTGTTGGAGAAATCCAACAAGTAGTCACAGTGATAAAATATGTCTGTTCTGATATCTATTACTCTTAGAGGTCAAAGAACAAGTCCAATTAGAAAGAAGGCTAGAGAGTGGTTCTGTTACATCTTACGGTTTTAAAAGTAACATGGAAATTGAAAGAAAGTAGAAAACTTTGGAAGGGGAGGGAAATAAGAGGAAGGCTAGAGAAAACTGTCTCACTCATTTGGGGTACACAAGTAGAAATCTATACAAAGAGGGTGGGTGAGTGATCAATGTTTGAATCTCACTCTGATCTGAGTTGATCAAAGGATGGAAAAACACACGCAAATACACACATGCTTGCTGAATTAGGTACAGAAATACATTTCCCGCAACAGGTAAATAGAGGCAAAGAAGGAAAAGAAGAAAGAATTGAAAAAAAAAAGGGTAGATTAGGGAAGGGATTAGTCCTAAACAAAACAAACTCTAATTTAGGACATGCAAAAGTATTTCTAATCCTTTTTGTGGTGGTAAAGAATTACAAACTGAGGTGCAGCATTATTGGGGAAATGTTGAACAAGTTATGGTTATATAGATGTTAGGGAATATTATTGTGTTGTAAGAAATGAAAGGGATGGTTTCTAAGAAACCTGGTAAGATTGTATGAACTGAGGAATGAGCAGAACTAGGAGAACATTTTATACAAAGAGAATAATATTCTAAAGTCTAAACTTTGAAAGACTTAAGAACTCTGATCAGCATCACTAACCATAATTGTAGAGGCAATGATAAAACATGCTGCCCAGCTCCCGATAGAGATCAAAATTTTAAAGTAAAAAATGAGAAATATTTTTTTAAACAAAGTCATTGTCGAAATTTGTTTTACTTGACTCTTTTCCAATTGGTGTGAAGAAGGGACTAAAGGAAAAAGCCATATTTGCCCTTATTGAAAAGAATTTTTTTAATTAAAAAAGAGGACTTGATCTGGAAGAGGAGTTGAAACAACTGTAATATGAAGACAAAATATTAATAAAATATAATTTTTTTAAATTGGATGTGAAGTCATGAGTATTGTTAAGATCTGCAAAGGAAGACAATGGGAGATTTTACAGAGAAAAATGGCAATTGTCTTTAACGTGCTCCTGTGTAGTTAAGGGATACAAATCCCTGAGAAAGCATATGGCAAACCTTGTAAGCAGAGAGGAGAAATTTGGCCTGGCCAGGTGGGAAGCAGAACTCAGAGCTGCTAAGAGAGCTTTGTAGTAAAACTGTGCGGCCAGTGAGAGAAAGTGCTGGATGATTTGATACAGAATAAAAGGGCATAAAGGAACTGATCAGAAGAGCCTTAGGAACATGCACAGATGAAAAGGAAAATGGAAGCACAGGAAATTAGGGTAGGTATAGGAAGATCAACTCAGGAAAACTGAGTCCCCATAATAGAGAAAAATACTCTCAGATTTCCCTTGGACAGAGTTGAGAAGAATAACACATGAAGTGATAGGGCAGGTGGTTGTGTAAACTAGATTCAACCTGAAGGCTTCAAATAAGGCTGGAAAAAAAATTTCCCTTTCCCCAGAGCTCTGGGAGCCTGCAGAGAGAAGTGAGTCTAGGCCTAGAGCTAGATGTGCGAAAAATTAGCAAGAATAGCTAGAAGAAATGTTGGGGCCTAGAGGAGGGACATACAGACTGGAACGGATCTACCGACTATAAATGGGGAGGAAATGGGGAAAGTGAAAAGCAGCATTTGCGAAAGATTGTTGCAGGCTTGAGCTACCTGGGTATGTAAAGGGTCAGTCTCCAGTGCCAAAGAAAAGGCATTCCAATGCAAAATTGCTTGCTCTGTTGTGGGCAGAAATATTCCAGCAACAAAAACATCAGGTCACAAGGGATGGTGATCCCTTAGCAGGTGGTTGGATTGGAAGGACAGACATACAATGAGATTGTGATATAAAACTCAAGGTGGAATATGGAATTTTGAAAGAGAAAAGACAAAAACAGAGAAGGAACAACTGGGACTGGCAGAGGAGATATCTTTCTCTGTGCCAATGAGGCGATTAGATTTAGGATAGTCAGTCAATCAACAAGCATGTATTAAGAGCTTACCATGTGCCAGGGACCATGTTAAGTTCTGCGGTTACCAAGAAAGACAGAAGAATCTCTACCCTCAAGGAGTTCACATTATAGTGGGGGAGACAATGTGCAAAACAAAATAAATGAAGGGTAGGTGAGAGGTCATTTCAGAGGAAAGCATTAATATTAAGGGGGACTGAGAAAGGTTTCCTGAAGAAGACAAGATCTTAGGTGATACTTGAAGGAAGTCAGGAAAACCAGGAGGTGGAAATCAGAAAGAAGAGAATTCCAGGCATAGATGACAGCCAGAGGGAATGCATTCAATTAGAAAATGTAGTGTCTTGTGACAGGAGCATCAAGGAAGTCACTGGATTGCAGGGTACATGGAGGGGAGTAAGGCATAAGAAAACTGAAAAAGTCCAAAGGGTTCAGATTATGAAGAGTCCCCATTCTTCAAAAGTCAACGAGGGCAGGGCTTCTCAAACTTTTCAATTTACAACCCCTTTTTGCCTGAGGAATTTTTATGTGACCCCAGGTATATAGGTATATAAAATAGGTGTACAAATCAAACATTTACTGATGATAAGTCATAAAGAAATTTATTTTAAAACAATTCTTCAGTATACATATGATTTTACCATTTATTAAAGATGAAAGCAAATTGGCATGCTAATATGATGAATGTGCTTGTTTATTTTTGCATAAAGAATTAAATCTTAGAGGAATATTTGATACTGCAGGACACAGAGCATCTTCAACATTTTTCTGAATTGATCAATATTTTGAATTTATAATCATTCATGCTGAGAATGCCACTTTGCATAAATATGTGGTATAAATTGACAGAAGTATGTTTAAGGCCATTTTAGAAATTGTTGGAAATTCTATTCTAATCCCAAACCAAAATGCATTTAATGATCTTGTATGTACAGTAAGAAAAACACAGCAATTCATAACATACAATAGTCTCAAATCTGAACCAAGATGTTTCTGGCAGCATTCATTGGCGTTGTGTGCAGTGTGTAATACAAAGTGCATATGTTATATGTTCAGAACCAAGTGAAGTTACATGATGCATCATGAGCAAGTCCTGCCAGAAAACCTCAGCTTCATTATGTATTTGACTTTGAATTAATTTTTGTCATTACTCATTCAGAAACCTTTTACTGCTGCCAAATTTTTCGAAGCCTCCACATTCAGTTACCCCGCATGGGGTTGTGACCCATAGTTTAAGAAGGACTGAATTATAGTGAATGGGAAGGATAGGGTATGAAGGTGGTATGTGAGAAATGGTCAAACCTTTGCTTAAGGAAGATCAGTTTGACAATTGAATAGAGAATTGATTGGAGTGAAAAGAGACTTCAGGCAGAAAGCCCACTCAGCAGACTGCTACAATAGTCTAGGCATGAAGGGATGAGAGCCTGCACCAGGGTAAGGTCATTGCCAAAGGAGAGGAAAAATGTTATGAAGGTAAATTTGATAGGAATTGAAAACAGATTGACTATAGAGGGAGAGAGGGAGGAGTCAACAATGACACCTGTGTTGAGAGTCTCGGTGAATGATAAAATTAAGTGACTTGCCCAAGGTCACACAGCTAGTGAGTGTCAAGTGTCTGAGGTGGGATTTGAACTCAGGTCCTCCTGACTCCTGCACTGGTGCTCTATTCACTGCACCACCTAGTTGCCCCTCTAGTCATCCTGAGGAATATCTGGTCACTGGATTCAGATGGCTCTGGAGCAGAAGTGAGGCTGGTGACCTGCACAGTCCTCCCTCACTCAAAACAAAGTCAAGTGCAAGTCATGTCATTATTTCTCTGATGGCATGGTCTTCTTTGGCAACAAAGGACATAAAATGATAAAACTAATCCAAAGCTGGGACTTTGCAGAGTATTATCAAAGATAAGATAAGGACTCAAGGGACCCAAGACAAAAGGATCATGCAGAACTCAACAGGTTCAAACAGGTTGGGGAGTAGTGAAGAAAGGAGAGTGAAGGCACTGCAAGAGCAATGTACTGGGAAAGAAATGAAGGTTGGAGGGACTAGATGCCACAGTGAATGTGAAAAGTAGAGTTGGGTCATAAAGCAGAATAAAAGGTGAAATGACAAAAGATTAAAGGGTAAAAGGCAGGAGGTGCCCTTCATGCTAAAGGCATTAGCTTCTAGGGGTATCTGAGCTGCAACCTCTTTCCAGCACTAGGGTTACAGGAATAGACAAATAGGGGAGTCAGACTGTACCGCAAGGGTTCTTAACCCATTTTTTTGTCGTGGATGAAACCTACACACATCTCTGAATAATGTTTTTTAAATGCAAAATATTAAATAGATAGGATGAGAAAAGATGACATGTATGATGACTGTTTAAATAGTTATCAAAATCAATTTTTTAAAAAAAATTATCAAATTCATGGACCCTAGATTGACAACCTCCTGCCTTAGAGGCAAAATTACTGATCTTCTGGCACTCACAGAAATAGCAAAACCCCAAGCAAAGAAACCCAGCACACCAATTATGAGGGCTTTGCCAGTGTTTGATCATGTATGACCTACTTGTGAGAATCATCTGCTTACCTAGCAAGTATTGTGAGTGATACCCCCCCGCCACATACACACACATTCTGGGTGGTAGGTGACAAAAGTCCTTATTACTTCTATCTGTAGCTTGAGAGACTGAAGGATTAGACAAGTGGATTCCATTCTAAATGGGCTTTCTCCCTTGTCTGGGTTAAGAGATAGGATGTAATACATGTGGCTAAATAAACTTTAAAAAAAAATTTACTCTGTGTTTTATTTGTGGTGCATCTATTTGTTCAGGGAATCCCCCATTCAGGCCCTAGGACATGTCCATGACCCTCTCAATGAGGTCAGTCAACATGCATTTATTAAGTGTTTACTTTGTGCCAGGCACCTTAAATAAGTGGTAATGGACAAAACAGACAAGTAGATGGGATAGTGGATAGAGCATTGGGCTTAGAATCAGGAAGATTCTATTATCTAGAGAACTATTATATATAGAACTCATATTCCTGAGTTCAAATCCAGCCTCAGACACTTACTAGCTGTGTGACCCTGGTCAAGTCACTTAACCCTCTTTGCCTCAGTTTTCTCATCTATGAAGTGACCTGGAGAAGGAAATGGCAAACACTTCAGTATCTTTGTCAAGAAAACTGTAAATGGGGTGACAAAGAGCTGAACACAATTCAGACAACTTAATAACAATGGACACAATTCCACCCTCCATAGGAAAATACTCTGAGTTTCAAAAATTCAACAATCTATAACTCATCAAGGTGATCAAGGAACTCCTCTCCTTGATCAACCCCTTGTCCTCTCTCCCCTAGACCTGGGTAAGTTTGTGCAGTTCCTGCAAGTTGAACTGAAACATTTGGATGTTAGTCTACATAATACCCTAGGACCATGAGAAACCTCTAGCATCAGGAAACTCACTCAATGCAATCTATCTTTGCTTTTCTAAATGTCATCCTCTGTGTTTAGTCTTCCTCCCAGAATGCCAAGAAATCCACAGGAATATCCACGATGCACTGTTCTTAGACACTCACTAAAATATGTAAGCATCCAAACCTCCCATAGCTAGGTGGGTCTGGTACTTACACTGATCTCCAATACATAACTGTACAACATCCTTCTAGGCTCATCTCTGCCTTGGGTTTTATAAAGGCCTGTGCCAAATCCCAAAACAAACAGAAAAAAATAGCCAAAGTGATGATGATGATGGTGGTGGTGGTGGTGGTGGTGGTGATATTACATAAAGATTCCTCCCCCAGTGAAAAAACACTTAGGTTTGTTGGGTGTGCTAAAATTGTGTCTGGTTCTGGTCCCCCTGAGCGCTGCCCCTCTTCTACTCATAGTAAGTTTGTAAGCAATAGTATAAAGGGGCAAAAGCAGCAAATAAGATTGCAAAGGGGAACCCGGAAGTCACATACAAACCATCTCAAAGGTCAAAGGAGCAACACTTACAGTACATTTATTACAATATATATACAATATATAGTAACCAAAAGTCACAGCCTAGTAATATGTGATGAATCAGCAGAAACCATCAAGGTGCTGCTATGAGGGTTCCGGTCCTGTGATATTTAAAATCCAGACAAACTCCAGATCTCCATAGTCCAGACCAGCAGAGCATCAAAAAGGTGCTTGATAACATTGAGATGATGACTTGGATATGTTAATGAACTGACCCCAAAGTGGCACAGATAGGAGTTGGCCTGTTCCCTTCAAAAACTCAATAAAAATGAAATCTAAAATTCTTGCCCCACTCCAGGCACTCCTCTATCTTCTAAGAATCTGTGCCACTCAAATGCTCCCAACTTCAATCCATGGTTGTGTAAGTGACTCATCCTTTCTCCCTTCTCTTCCTCATGTTGCTGGCCTGCCTTCACTATGCTGTTTCCCTGTTCCCACACCATCTGCCTCTGTATCTCTCCCCACTTTTCACTGCTTGCCTCTGTACTTTCTGCACTGTTTGCCCTTACAGCCTTTGTGATTATTAAAGTGTGATTCCCACCCTATTTCTCACAGACAATAGTGGTCTTTCCTGGCAAGTAACCCAAGAACCAGGGATGCCTGCTCCCATTTCATCATTTATAAGTTAATTATCAATTCATTAAGGAACTCAGTAATCCCTTTTCTTTAGTTTTATAGTCAATAGAGATATTCCAGATCAACTCTAAATATGTCAGCTGTGTGGGAGAGTAATGTAGGATACCTACTCAGATTCCCTGACTCATTCCATACTGGAGTAAGTAGTCCAGATAGGCTATAATTTTTTTTATTTCAAACTGCTCATTACAGAGCATATAGTATGGCTCTCCCCACCTTAAATTACACAATTAGAGACATTAATGGATATCTTGGGGATATATTTTCTTTGCAACCTGAAAAAGGAGTTCCTGACTCTCAGTTTAAGCTGCTTGGAAGATGGTAACTCTAAATGGTGAAGTTCCTAAACCTAAATTCCTGGACAGCATGATCTCAATCTAGCATGGTAGCAAGAGTTGGTACAGGGATCTACATAAGCAGACACAAAAGTTGCTTCTCTATCAGTTTAAAGGTTGGGAGTGGTAATAGCAAGCAGGGAGTTCAGCTGAATCATCTAAAGAGAGAAGAGATATCTTGGGTAGTACTAACCTTTTAAGGAGAAAGTAATTGTGCATGTGACCCCCTGAATCTAAAGAAGTTCATTCAAGGACTTAAAGCCATAATATTGAGGTAGGAGAAACAGACCAAGGTGGGAGAAACCTCTAGCATCAGGAAACTCATTCAATGCAATCTCTGTGATATTATCATGAGTTATTTGGTTAGTTTGGTTCAATGGTGAAGGGGCAATATCTAACTAGCATTTCAAAGTTCATTTGTCTCTTTGAGGGTGTATATGTCCTTAGGGTACTGGCATAAAGTTGCATGCCTATTGGGATTTAAAGGACACTCACTAAAATGCTGGAGTGTTACTATCCACTAACTCCAAGTTTGTTTATCTTCTGAGTTGATTAAAGACCACAGAATTATACTATGGCATGAAGGACTTTAGAACTCTGAAGAACATGAGATACACTACAGAAGTAGAAATGTGATTATTTTTATGCATTACTATGAGTCCTTCATGTGTTTTCTGCATTTTCTGTAGGATGGAATAAAGTTGTCTATATTTGTAAAGGATCAGAGGATTAATTTTTCCATGCCAGTGAAGAACCATAAATAATCTATATTTACAGATTTTCTAGCTAGAGTCTTGGATGAAAGACTAAAGAGTCAAAGAGTTGTGTTTTCAAGTTAGTTTCAAATATTGGACCCAGTCTATCTAAACTCAGGCTTTATAGTAGCGTCACACTGCTATATGTGTGACATATCTAATATAATTAAAATGTTTGTTTATCCCTGAACATGGTGGTTTGAACAATTAATTAAACTGGGTTCCAATGAATAGGAGGGGCTAATACTTGAGGATGGTGCCATTAGTGACACAACATTACTGACACATTTTCTTGGACTTAGAAACTAGGACATAATAGTAAGGGGCAAAATCCTGGGTAACTAACAATCGCCTGCTCCATGGTCCTAAATAGTGCCAGGGACAAGTTACTATAAATATAGAGGTCTTTCAGTTCCCTCAAACACTAATAAACTTTGGTTGTGCACTTGAACTAACATTGTATGTTGTGTGCTGTATTATAATAGATGATGTTGGGAAATGGAGTAAAAAAGAAACTGTGAAAAGTCCATGGATTCAAAAGTGCCTTTTCCCTCCAGGAATTATTCTTCACTTTTTTAAAAGTATTCAAGATTAAATGACTTGCCCAGGTTCACATAGCTAGTTAGTGTCTAAGGCCAGATTTGAACTCAAGTCCTCCTCATTCTAGAGCCAGTGTTCTATCCAGTGCACCACCAAGATGACCTTTCCATTTTTACTCCTAGATTTTTAAAAATAGCAACAAAAATTAATCAAGGGCCAATTGCAATGGGGAACCTACACAGAGAAGATCTTATTTAGGAGTCAAATTTGGGCAAAGCTCTTCATTTAATTATACATTTATCCCTAATCTATAATTCTCATTTTTTTCCAGGTTCCTAGAGACCCTATATCCTGTGGAAAAATCCATGCTTCAAACATCTTTTGCATAGTCCTGTTGTTAATTCAAGGAACGCACAACTACTAATCCAAAAACTTCTGGTTCAACAAAAACTTCTGACTGCCATATTTGCTATCTGAAAACAAAGGATAAAATGCTGTTTTGCTACTCACAAATATGACTGGACATTTTGAGAACTGATAGGCAGACACCCCAAGGAACATGGATGTTGACTACGTATGTTTTAAAATGATATATTCTAAAGAAATATTCCATTTCAAAATAGTAAACATGATGGGGCTATGAATGACTCTTTAGAGAGATTAGAAAAGGTACATAGGAAGCTGGAATGTTTCTTATTGTTCAGTCATGTCCAATTCTTTGTGACCTCATTTAAAGTTTTCTTGGCAAAGACACTGGAATGGTTTACCATTTCCTTCTTCAGCTCATTTTATAGATGAGGAAACTGAGGCAAACTGGGTTAAGTGACTTGCCCAGCGTCACACAGTTAGTTAGTATCTGTGGCCAGATCTGAACTCAGGAAAATGAGTCTTCCTAACTCCAGGCCTGGCACTCTATCCACTGAGCCATCCAGCTGCTTGGAATGATCCTTAGACATCTTCTAATTCCAACCTGCATTTTATACAGAAAGAAACTGTGTCCCAGAGAGACTTTGTCTTGGCAAAATAGATAACAGATCTAGAATTGTAACTTTGATGCTCCAAATCTAGCTGAAGGAACAAAGCTATACAAGAATAGAGAAGAGAAAGGTAGGGTGCCAAAATTAATATAGCGAGGTAAGAGTGAAAAATGAAAAGAGAAACATAAAACTGGTCAGTTACCAGTGAAGAAAACTAAGATGTTTAAGAAAATCAGGAAGCTGTTGTATAAGGTGACCAATAATGGCAACTATATTTATTTTTTACAGAATTTAAATATTTCCATCCTTTAAACTCCAAGTCATATATTTATAACAACATTTTTAAGTATCTTTGGAACAGGAACTATCTTTTGCCTCTCTTTATATCCCTACTGCTTAGCACAGTGCCTAACAGACACATAGTAGACTTAATAAATGCCAGTTGATTGACTGGTATAATGAAGAGATCACTGAATTTGGGGTCAGAGAAGCTGGGTTACCATCTTGACGCAGCACCTGCCCAGCATCTGTAACCTTGAACAAATCACCTGTGATCTCTTGGCCTTAACTTCCTCCTATGTCAAATGAGGGCATTGATTCAAATGATTTCCAAGACCCTGTCCAGCTCTAAATTCTTTGATCCTAAGATACCACATGCCAGATAAACATAATGCACTCAGTCATTGTTCCTGACCAACTGGTTCTGCAGGAGTTAACCTAATCCCTCCCTTAAAGTTGAAAATAAAGTAGGCAAGGAAGTGCCACCCTCTTTGCCTAAAGGTTACCTGCTCTTGATGTCTGTTTCAGCATCAATGGTAATTATTTATTTACTGTTGAATTGTTTTCCCTCTGACTGGGACCAGGGGCATGCTGGGATTATCTGGCCCCTTCTCAGGAGATCATCTAGATTTTGCCCTCATACACTTTTTTCTTTTTCTTTGTTCTGCCTACCTTCATGGGACACAGCTCCACAGTTCCACTTTGGATGGGCTTATCAGATCAATTTTGTTGGCTTTTGATATCTGTTCAATAGAGTGAAGCTTAGGTAACTAACTTAATGTATCAAAGTTTAGCCTGAGCATCATTCTTCTGAGAGGGAACGAAAAAGAAACCATGATACACTTTGCCATGTGAGCTAAGATTAGCTGTAACGCTTATGATGCATTTATATGCTCCGTTTCTGATTTATCTTCCTGACAACATAGAGGCTAACCACATTATCAGTTTCCTCCCTTTTTTAAAAGAAATTAATTTACTTAAATGTTTTAAGCATAGTGACTTTTTTTCAGTTCCAAATTCTCTCCCTCCCACACCCAATGAGAATTCAAGAAAAACAAAACTTACAAATACGTAAAGTTATACAAAACAAATTTCTGCATTACCCGTGGTCCCTCTTCTCCCAAAAAGCAATAAAAAGAGAGGAAAATGCTTCATTTTATACTCTAAGCCCATCATTTCTTTTCTGGAGGTGGACAGCATGTTTCATCGTGGGAGCTTTGGAACTGTGGTGAGCCATTTTGTTGATCAGTTACTAAGTCTTTCAATACTGGTTGTCTTTGCAACATTGTTGCCACTGTGGATAGATTGTTGCCCTGTTTCTGCTCACTTCATCAGTTCATCCGTATCTTTTTTTATGTTAGTTATTATTATTACTGTCATAACACTGCTCTAGGTTTAATCTGGTATTTACAGGATAATTTTTCTTTTTTTAAATAGTATTTTTTTCCAATTACAAGTAAAAACAATTCTAACATTAATTTAAAAAAATTTTTAAGTTCCTAACTTTCCCTCTCTCCGCTTCCTTCTCCCCTTCCACTTTCCTAAACTGGTAAGCATTTTTGCTCTTTTTAGTAAATTTGAAGAGAGCTTTGATATTTACGTGCAATCGTGTAAAACATTATTTCCATACTAGTCATGTTATGAAAGAAGAAATAGACCAAAAGGAAAACACACACACAAACACACACACACACACACACACACACACATACGCACACACACACTGAGTGAAAATTGTGTACTTCATTCTGCATTCAGACTACATCAGTTCTTTCTCTGGATATGGAAAGCACTTTCCATCATGGGTCCTTTGGAGTTGTCTTAGATCATTGCATTGCTGAGAAGAGCTAAGTGATTCATAGCTGGTCACTGCACAATTTTGCTGTTACTGTGTACAATGTTTGGCTCGCTTCGCTCAGTAGCAGTTCATGTAAGTCCTTCCAAGTTTTTCTGAAATTTGCTTGCTCCTCATTTCTTATAACATAATTGTTTTCCTTCACATTCATATGCCTCAATTGGTTCAACCATTCTCTAATTGATTAGACATACCCTCAATTCCCAATTCTTTACCACCACACAAAAAAAATCTGCTAATAGTATTTTTGTACATATGGTTGGGTCTTTTGCATGATCTCTTTGGGATACGACCTAGTAGCAGTATTGCTGGATCAAAAGGTATGCTCAGTTTGGTTAATCCATATCTTTTGAAGTTTTTCTGAAACTACAGTCTTCATCATTTCTTATGGAAAAATAGTATTCCATCACATTCATATATCACAACTTGCTCAGCTATTTCCTAATTGATGGTATCCCCTCAACTTCTAATTCTTTGCTACTATAAAAAGAGAGGCTATAAATATTATTGTACATATGGATCCTTTTCTTCTTCCTTTGATCTCCTTGGAGTATGAACCTGGTCTCAATATTGGTGAGTCAAGAGGTATTATTCACAATTTAGTAGCTTTGGGGGCATAGTTTCAAATTACTTTCCAGAATAGTTGGACTAATTCACAACTCACAGTATCACAGTATCAGTATCAGTGCCTGTTTTCCACATCCTCTCCAGCATTTGTCATTTTCCTATTTTGTCATCTTAGTCAATCTGATGGATATAAAATGGTACTTCAGAGTATTTTTTTAAATTTATATTTCTCTGTTATTGATTTGGAGCACTTTTTCATATGATTAGGGATAGCTTTGGTTTCTTCCTTTAAAAACTGCCTATTCATATCTTTTGATGATCTGTGAAATCATATGTTCCTATACCTCTGAGCCTTCTTTCTGGAAGTGATTATGAATTTGAGACATCTGAATGTGATGTCATTATAATGAAGTCTGACATAATCCTCTTGCCTAAAGGGTTCTGCTGTACTATCATGCAGCAACCTTTTTTTTTTTCTCTAAGAAACCTTCCCTAAAGTGCTCCCTTGCACTTCTTAGCCCTCTGTTTACCAGATAGAAAGATATCTGTAAGTTAGCCCATTTTTTTAATCACCCTGTTCTTCCTGCCTGACTCACAGATAGCAATCAAACTGCAACATTTTACAGTCCTATCACTGATGCTGATGAACAGAAATTCCAGAAGTACTGGAAGTGGGAGGCAACTAGATGAGCAAAGCAGGATGAATTGGCTGGGAGACAGCTCTTGTCTTAAGGGCAATGTCACCATTAAAGTGACTGGAAGCATGGATCATTCTGATTCAACGTCCTTTCCTTAGGAGCCTAGAAATTTTGGAAGTTTTGCTTTCCATATAACAAGAAGTGACTTTATACAGAACTTTTAAAGTTTGTAAAAAAATAAATTTCACATGGATTACATAATTTAATATTCACAACAATCCTATGAAACAGGTGCTATTATTATCCTCATTTCATAGTAAAGAAACTGAGGCAGATGAAGATTAAATGATTTGCCCAGGGTTACAAAGCTAGTAAGTACCTGAAGTAGAATTTTAATTCAAGTCTTCCTAACTCCATCTAGAGATCATAGGTCAACTGTGTAAGTCTTTACTTCCTTTATTAACCCATATGAAACTAGGAATTTGAAAGTTCAAGGTAACACATGGTTTATTCCTAATTTTAGCACAGGGCTTGGCAACCTTTCTGAAGTGGTGTTATATCTCTCTTATAAAATAAGATCAAGCTGCCGAATTAACATAATCACAGGGTGATCACAAAGGTGTGTTATTTCTTGAGGAAGAAAACATTACTCTGTCTCTTCCCAACATACCTCTCACTAAAGGCTAGATGCACCTACCATTTTCCTAGACTGACCAGACTTAACCTTTACTCATGATGCTAACATTGATCAAACAACAAGAATTAGTGGCCACTAATTTCTTTTATATAAAAGCAAGGAGACCAAATAATAATTAAGGAGACAGCAAAAGTTCAAAGGTATATAGTACATTGAATATGCAGTGGCCAGTGCAAGATGCTTCTGACAACAGTATAAAATGTCTTTTCTAATTAGATTCTTTCCTCTTTGTGGGAAGGAGAAACCTCAAAGTCTCTCCAACTTAATTAAATAAGAACTTATTTACTTAGAAGGATATCTTATTTCCCTGACTTAGATATAGGAGAAAGGGGTAGGTGACTCTGAGTGGGTGCTCAGGTTAGCTCACCAGTCAATGTTGCTATCAATGCAGCAAGCATCCTCATCAGCCTCACCATTTGCAATGCAGCAGTTTGTTATAATCTCTCTGAAGTGAAAAACTGGTGAAGGGTAGCAATGAGAGGAGAAAGAAGTGGTACAAAATTCCTGAGAGTTCAGTATCTCCCTACAGGACATCAAGATGGAGAATGTCACATCAATCCTAACCCCACTTCATTTCTGCCATCTTTCTCCTAGAATTGTCTGTGGAACTCTTCCCAGCAGTCCCAGCTCCAACATATCACTGGGCTGATTGATGCTGGGTGGAATCTCTATGGCAATGCCAGGCTTCAGTTAAGTGTCTTTTCTTTGAATTAATGTGTCCTCTGACAGGCCTGGTTTAAAAAAATATATTGGTGAAGGTTTTTTTAGCTGTATTTTTGGATAGCTGCTGACTTAAGCATGGCTAGAATCTGGGTGTTACTTTCAGGGGCCCAAGTCCAAGGGGTCCTAGTCTATAATTAATGTAGGTAATTTTAACAATCTGATTTCAGAGGTTGTTTCTATGTTATTGCTGAAATTGTTTTTGTAGAAAATGCCACTTTGTGGGGGCAGAGCCAAGAAGGCAGAGTAACAACACAGACTTTCTATAGTGCTTGCTCCAAGCCCAGCCAAATACCTGTAAAAAAATGGCTCTAAATAAATTCTGGAGCTGCAGAATCCACAGAATGATGGAGTGAAACAAATCTCTAGCTCAAGACAGTCTGGAAGGCCTCCAGGAAGTGTTTACCATGCCACACTGGGAGCAGAGCATAGTCCAGTTTGGGCTGTGAGTGCTCAGAGGGGGACCTGAGCAGGCCTTGTGGAGAATGAATCTCTCACACTTGTGGTAGTTTCCAGACGTCATGACCCCAAAACACTGAAGATAAATTGGAAGGTTGGTGGGAAAAGCCTGTGGAAGCAGTGCAGAAGAGTGGAGTGGCCCAGCCCTAGCCCTAGTGTGACAGAGTTGAGAAGGACCGGGGGAACCACCAGCAGGCACAGCAGCAGCAGGGGAAGCTACAGTCACTCTTTCGGGAGTTCCAGGTCCACAGATTGTGAGGTGAATGAGCAGCTAACAATACACCCCCTCCATCCCCACTGGAAGCAGAGGACTACCTGAAAAAGAGCACAAAAAGTCACATAAATGGCTGGGGAAATGAGCAAAAAGTGAAAAAAGAATCAGACTATAGAATCTTACTTTGGTGACAAGGAAGACCAAAGCATGTAAACAGAAGAAAACAAAGTCAAAGCTCCTCCATCAAAAGCCTCCAAGAAAAATATGAATTGGTCTCAGGTCATGGAAGAGCTCCAAAAGGATTGTGAAAATCAAGTAAGAGAAATAGAACATAAATTGGGAAGAGAAATGAGAGTGATGCAAGAAAATCATGAAAAGCAGGTCAAATGGTTGTTAAAAGAGACCCAAAAAAATGCTGGAGAAAATAACACTTCAAAAAATAGAGTAGCACAATTGGCAAAAGAGATCCAAAAAGCCAATGAAGTGAAGAATGCCCTAGAAAGCAGAACTGGCCAGAAAAAGAGATCCAAAAGCTCACTGAAGAAAAGAATTCCTTAAAGATTAGAATGGAACAGATGGAAGCTAATGACTTAATGAAAAATCAAGAAATTATAAAACAAAACCAAAGGAATAAAAAAATAGCAGAAAATATGAAAATCTCACTGGAGAAACAACTGACCTGGAAAATAGATCCAGGAGAGACAATTTAAAAATTATGGGACTACCTGAAAACCATGATCAAAAAAAAGAACCAAGACATCATCTTTCATGAAATTATCAGAGAAAACTGCCCTGATATTCTAGGACCAGAGGGTAAAATAAATAGTGAAAGAATCTGCCCATCACTTCCTGAAAGAGATCTGAAAAGAAAACTCTTAAGAATATTGTAACCAAATTCCAGAGTTCCCAGGTCAAGGAGAAAACATTATAAGCAGCCAGAAAGAAACAATTCAAGCATTGTGGAAATACAATCAGGATAACACAGGATTTAGTAGCTTCTACATTAAGGGATTGAAGGGCTTGGAATATGACATTCCAGAGGTCAAAGAAGCTAGGATTAAAACTAAGAATCACCTACTCAGCAAAAATGAGTATAATACTTCAGGGGGAAAGCTGATCATTCAATGAAATAGAGGACTTTCAAGCATTCTTGGTGAAAAGACCAGAGCTGAAAAGAACATCTGACTTCTTTGTTGGCAGAGTTGTGAAGTGATCCAAATATTTTTTAAATAATTTGGAATTATATGAAAAATGTGACTAAATTGTTCATATCTTTTTACCCAAAGGCATATAACTTTATCCCTGGGCAGGTACACCAAAGAAGTCTAAAAGAAAAGGGTCACATATATACCAAAATATTCATCTCAGTTTTTTTATCATTAAAACAAAAAGAACTGGAAACAAAGTAGATGCCCATTGATGGGAGAATAGATAAATAAATTATGATACACCAATGAAATGAAATATTATGTCACAAGAAATGATGAAAATGAGGAACACAAACATGTGATATGTATATGAATTGATACAGAATGAAGTAAGCAGAAACAATATATACAATGGTTACAAAAATGTAAATGAAGAGAGTAATAAAGCAATGCTAAAAATGTTGGGTAATTATAATGATGCATCACAGCCCCAGAGAAGAGATAAGGAAATGCACCTCATTTTTGTTGAAGAGGTGGGGGATTATGGAAGTGGTATGTTGTATGCCCTGCCAAACTAGCTGTCAATTAGTTTTGCTTATGTATTTTTTCTTTTTTACAAGGAAAGGTTCATAGGGCAGGGAAGTGAGAAGAGATGGGAAGAGACATAAAGAAATCACTGTGATATAAAAACAAAAGATTTCAATAAATATTTAAACATAATACAAAATAGAACATGGAAGAGAAGGAAAAGGTTGTGAAAATTCAAAAGAGGGAAGCATTATTTCAAAATGATGAGGAAGATTTCATGGTCCTGAAGCACTGGATTAGGACTTTAAGTAATGAAAATTACATCAAATAGTGCAGGTATAGGAAGAGGGCCTTTACAGGCTAGGGGATAGTATAACTAAAGGCAGATATATGGGAAAGCTTGGAATATGTTTGGGGAATGAAGAATAATCCTGTTTGGCCATCAAAGATGGATTAATCACAGAAATACAGGGTTTTGACTCAGAAGGACCTCAAAGGTCATTTAGCCCAAGCATTTCCTAAACAGGAATCCCCCTTCTAACAAACTAAACAAGCAGACATCTAGTCTTTGCTTGAAGAAGTCACAATAAGGGAGAACTTATTTACTACCTCCTAACACTACCCATTCCACTTGGGGACAGCTCTATTTGTCAGGAAACTTTCTCTTCCATTGAGTCTAAATTTGCCCATTTGAAGCTTCCATTCATTGTTCCTAGTTGTGTCTTTTGGGACAAAAAAAGCAAACCTGAACCTTCTTCCAAGTGTTAGCCCTTCAAATACTTAAAGATAGCTTCATGTCCTCTCCACCATCACAAAGCCACCATGCTGGCTTATTGTGGATGCCTGGAAGGTGGGAATGGGAGGGGAAGGAGGAAACAAAGGGATGAGGAAAGAAAAAAATGAATCAGAAACAACATAGAGATTTATGAGATATTGATTCATTGTCATTATTTAATAACTTTACATGCATAGCATATGTGACGTATACTATTCAGGAGTACCAGACATACCAAGTATGTGCCTAAAGTATTCCACTAAAATCAATTTTGTTCCCCCCAAAATCAAACCTAAATCTTTCTGTTAGACTCCCTTAACTGAAAGAGGGATTTTGGGTTTTCATGTGACATTCTTGACCCCATGTTGTCAGTCAAGTATCGCATGTCTTAATTACCTCCAAAAAGCAAACCTGTCTTTCCTGTCAGCATGCCATGTTCCTATCATGAAGGGAATGCAATTAGACATCAATGTTTCCCATGAGTTTTAAAAAAATGAAAGACACCCCCCTCTCCACATTATTGCTCAGAAGCTTTAGTGGATGACTTTAGGAAAATTATACCTCTAAGAGACAGAGATGGCTTAAAGACTGGAGATGTGGTTAGAGATTAGACATACTGGTGCTTGCTTAAAGACTGGAGATGTGGTTAGAGATTAGATGTACTGGTGCTTGCTCAACTCAACAGCTCAAGAAAGTATCAACTTTAAAACCATGATTTCATCACACCTCAAAAAGATGTCTGGAGGCAAAATGCACACATTGACTTTATCCTCATTGTTGCAAAATCATAACCTGCTACCATTCTGGCATATACTGGAGAATTCTCATGCCTACGAGTTACTTCCTTTCCTTCTGAGTACCTAAGTGACTGAAGGGTTGTATTCAATGAGTAGCAGTAGACAAGTTCAAATCACCCTGGGTTATTATTGAATCACAGAGCATATGACAATTACAGCTAATGTTATCAGGGAACCGGTGAAATAAATAATAAAATTCAGAACACACAAAGTTGGTAGATGATCCTGAGTTGGAGTGAGTAGAAATGGGGAGGGTTGACAAGACATTTGTGTACTGTTGTATAATCTGCTGAGATTGACAAAAATGAAAAACAATTAAAAAACAGGAAGAAGCCAAATAAAAATAGTGTGAAAAAGCTATCTCATGAACAACAAGCAAACAAAACAAAACAGACATTTCCAAGAGTGAAAAAATAAACATTTCAGCTAGTGTTTTTCAAAGTATGAGCATAGGAGAAAGAACTAAGAAGCTAGGAGACTACTGTTATTAGATATTTGTAAATGGAAAAGCACATTGAAGGCCAGACAAGTAGACTAGAGCTAATAGCCATGCAATAAATAAGATGTCAATAGAATATTTTGGCATAAATAGTTCAGAAAAAGACCTAAAAGTCAGGGAGGTACCATTTTTTAAAGTACTTCTTATATGTCAGGTAATATAATAAATGCTGAGAATACAGGGAAAGTCAAAAACATTTTGAGATCTCAAGCAGCTCCCATTTCTAATGGGGGAGGGAAAATGCAAATAACTATGAAAATAAGGGATATATAATAGGATGTATAATACATAAATGGGAGGCAGTTACAGAAGGTAGGCACTAGAAGTAGGGGGACTGGGAAAGATCTCCTGAAGAAGACAAGATTGAAGGTGAGTCTTGAAGGAATCTAGGGGAAGCCAAGAGGAACAGGTGGAGAGACTGAACATTATATACATGGGGGACAGTCACTGAAAAGTCAGGAGCCAGTATATTGTGTACAAGGAGCAGCAAATAGGCTCTAGTGTTATTGTTTAGTTGTTTCCAATTCTTCATGACCCTGTGGACCATAACCAATGTTATTCATGGAGTTTCCTTGTCAAAGATACCAGAATGGATTGTCATTTCCTTCTCCAGTGGATTAAAGCAAACAGAGGTTAAGTGACTTGCCCAGGGGCACACAGGTGTCTGAGGTCAGATTTGAACTCAGGTCTTCCTGATTGCAGGCCCAAAGCTCTATCTACTGTGGCCAGAGCTTCTTGAACTTTTTCCAGTCCCTACCCTATTTTCCTATTTCAGCAGTATTCCTTGGTATGACATGACCTGAGGCTATGTGTACTGCAAAGTGCGCATGCTGTGTGTTCAGAACCAAGACTGCAGTGAAGTTGCACAATGCAACACCACCGAGCACTACCAGAAACACCTCAGATTCATTATACGTTTGATTTTTCATTAATTTTTGGTCATTGCATGTTCAGAAACTTTTTACTGTTGCCAAATTTTTCTCGACCCATATGGAGCTATGACGCAGGGTTTAAGAAGCTCTATATTGTGTCACCTAGTTGCCCCAGGTGAGACTGAAGCTTCATGAAAAGGATTATAAGCTGAGTTTATAAATCTGTGAATCATCTAGTTAGAGATGATAATTGAACCCCCTGGGAGCTGATAAGATCACCAAAAATAAAAACTATAAAGGGAAATAAGAACAGGGTCCAGGATAGAATCTTGGGAGGACGCCCACAGTTAGTGGATAATGACCCAGAAAAAGAGACAAGTAGTCAGGAAAGTAGGAAGAAAACCAGGAACAGGACATGATCATGAAAAGCTAGGGAGGCATATCCAGGGAGAATAGAATAGCTGATAATGTTGAAGGCCTCAGTGAAGTGAAGAAGGCTGAATGAAAAAGGACCATGACATTTGGTAATTGAGATCACTAACTTTGGAGGGAATAAATTCTGTTGAATGATGAGGTCAGATGCCAGTTTGCAGAGAATAAGTCAGAAATAAGCAAGGAGAAGCACTTAATAGAAGAGGAAAAATATAGGAGAAGAGCTAGTGGAGATTGTAGGATCAAGGGAAGGCCATAGTTTCAGAAGGTGACTACAAGTCAGCAGTGAATGCCACACCTATTTTCTTTTGTTTTGCTTTTTAAAGAAAAGAAAACAAATAAAAAACCTTACATGATACTGGAAGCAATCTTAACAGCAGGATGACACATAAGATCCAGGAGTAATCTAGTGCTATATTTAATACTTGTCATAGCCTTATTAGAGAACTGCCCTCTCTTGAGTCTCACAGCTTTCAAAATGATATAGAAAATGTGGTAAAACCTTGAGAAGATAGAGTTCATTATCAGGACTGTACCTGAAGCCTTTCCATCTTGGCAGTTGCTACCATAGCTTGTACTTGGCTGGCATAGTCTTTGAGAGCCCAAAATCTCCTCCATAACAAATTGAACCAATGGACATTTAGCCTAATCAGGTGGAGATTAGGGACATGTTGATAGGAAATTATGGGTGTGTGGGGATATGGGAAGTGATTGGCAAGGAAATTCTGCTATCAAATTGCAGGAAACAGGAAGGAAAACATGTTGGTAGCCACCTGCATTTCATTCTCAATAGCTTTCCACATCCCTGCTAAAAATGCAGACAATAAATACAACAGAAACTAACGATAACAATTATAATATTTTAATGCATCAAGGATGAATAATTTCATCCACATGCTTATGGGCAGTCTCTCCACTAACACACATGACAGCCTCTGTATGGCTTCCTAAATTTGATTGATGGTATGTTATGACTCTCCAATCATACCTAAGGTTGATGGCATGGAGATGGTGTGAGCAGGGAATCCATCAGATGTGCAATGTAGGCTGTTTCAGGAAGGCCTCATCATCACTAACTTACTTAATACAGAAAGAACGACCCCTGGCTAACAGAAAGGTATGAAGTATAGCCAGAATAAACCAGATGTCCAGAAAGGAAGAAAAACAAACCATCTTCGATAAAATTCCCTTAGATTTCTCCCCAGGGGGCCAGTGTCCTGGAGTGAAGGACAGAGGTTGGGGGAGGAATTTAAGGCCTTATAAACAAAGAAGTCCTGAAACCCAAAGGCCTACCCAGGGCTGCTGGGTAACTTAACTCAGGTCTGAGTTAAAAACCGAAAGCCATCAAAATTGCTACAACACCACAAAAGCAGTCAGTCTATGAGATCATGCACTAAAGTTAATGTTAAAATATGGATGCTTAAATTACTCACCATGGGCCACTATTGTTTGTCCACAATGGCAGGGCAGTGGAGCTATGCTAGGAGCAGCTCAGTCCATTTTTTCTCTATTTCTAGTGCTGATCTCAGGTTCCCCTAAACTGATTGGCAGATCTTTTGGGAATTCCTATTGATAGATTTGTGTGGGAAAAAAATTGAGGAATGATAGTTTAAATTATTTCTTCATTTTATTTTAATTAATTAAAAATTTTACTATTAAATTATTTTTCTATTCCCAAATACAACCCTCCCATAACAAAGAATAAAAATGAGTCAGGGAAAAATGCAGTTCAGAAATACTAACCAATGTATCAGTTATATCTGACAGTATCTGTAATATTCCACAGCTGTAGTAACTCAACTAGGAAAGCGTAAAGGGAGATGTATTTTTTTCATATCTTTTTCAGGAAAAAAGCAAACAAACAAACATGAAACGGCCATTTTAGTTACACAAAATTCAGTGTTATTTTTATTGTTAATCTTTTCCATTTATATTACTGAAGTTGCAGGCATGGTATTCCTGCTTCTGCTTATTTCACTTTGCATCACTACATATTTATCTTTCCAAGCTTTTCTGCATCATTCATATTTGTCATTTCTTATAGTACAATAATAGTATACCATTATATTCATGCACCACAATTTGTTTGACAGGAATCAGATTTATCTCTAATTCTTTACTACTACAAAAAGTGCTGATATATATTTTGATGTATATGGCACCTTTCTATCTCTGAAGTCTCAAAGCATTGTAATCTCTGTATCAAAAGACATAGAAATTTGTCACTTAATTATTAGAATAATTTCGAACAACTGTCCAGAATGATTGGATTACTTCCCAGCTCCATCAACAAGCTATCAGTCTAAGTCTGTTATTCCAGTCTTTGTTCCCACATTCTCATCTTTTGC
Source organism: Notamacropus eugenii (assembly GCF_028372415.1). Lineage (NCBI taxonomy): Eukaryota > Metazoa > Chordata > Mammalia > Diprotodontia > Macropodidae > Notamacropus > Notamacropus eugenii. Next base: position 106,612,901 of record NC_092872.1, on the reverse strand, counting down.
CACCTTTGCACATTTTCAGAAAATAAGGCAGACCCTAGGAATTGTTTTGAGTTGTGTTTTGTTTTTTTTTTTGAGTGGGAAGGATAACTTATTAAAGCTAAAAGGCTTCAGAGTATTGGCTACCTTTAAACAGTTATTATGAAAGTGTTACCCAGTCATTTTGTATTTCCAAGCAATAGGCAGTGGATTTAAATTGTAACAAAACAAATTTGATTTAGTCTTAAGAAACACACACACACACACACACACACACACACACACACACTTAAAGGACTAGGTTAGCAACTGATGTAAGAGTTCGATATCCTTGAAGAGTTTTAAGGCAAGCAGACTTTCCTCTATCTTTGACCACTTAGCATATCCCTTTTTTGGAGACAAGGGGTTAAGTTACACCAATTCATGAAGACACTTTGAGATTTAAGATTCTATGCTTTACCACAAGTATGCCATGTGGGCAACAAATGACAGATGGAATGGCCATTATTCAGATGTGTATGCAAGAACTACCCAGGATATTCAGTTATAGAATCATAGAATGTTATAGGGAGAAAAATATTTGAACTTTAATGGATTTGCAATTTCATCAGTCTTCCAAGACAGATCACAAGTCATCCACACCTCATCCTGTGTGATTTTGGTCTACTTTTTCTAAGCATCCTGTAGCTCCATAGAGAATATACCCAACTGGAAATCTTACTTTTTGTACATTTTGGGGGAAGCAGTGCAATACGCAGACTGTCTATTGGTTAACCTCACTCTTACTTTATGACTGACCCACTATTAGTCATGTGTTTACCTTTGTTTTTCTCTACTTCTTGAACAACGCTTTTTGTTGAAAATATCCCACCCACCACGTCTCTCCTTTACTCTTTGAGTCCACTTGCAATTTTGACTCTTCACAGAATATGGTTTTCCAAGATTCACTAACATATAACATCAGGAGCAGAACCTTTATTTTGTTTGTTTGTAGAAGTTTGTTACAACCACTAAACCCAATGCTACTACTACTAAAAAAAAATCCCCATCTACATCATTTTGTCTATTGTCAGAATTATTCCAGTGAGGCTTTTAGTGAACCTACAGAATAAGGGCTTATAAATACCACAACTTTTATTCAATTAAAAAAGCATGACCATTATCTATATACATGATAATCCATCCAATATACAAGAGTATGATAGCTTTTTGTTCTCATAGCACTGTTTTCATTTGAAAGCCAACAAATATAAAATGAAAATGAGGAGACTGTAAAAAAAACAATAATAATTACATACACTTATATTACAATTTACAAAGTACTTTCCTCAAACACAAACTGAGAGAAAAAATACCATAAAGCCCATCATCCAACAGCCTTGTTTTCTAGATAAAGGAACTGAGACACAGAAAGGACACAAACTTGTGCAAGGTCACGCAGACTGTTGCTAGTAGAGTTAACTAGTAGAGTGTATTCTAATTCTCAGGATAGTGATTTTTTTTTTCCACCATGCTGTGCAATATATTGGTGATATGTGTGTGTGTATGTATATGTACATATGTGTGCCTACCTACGTCTCCATGGAGACAGAGGTAGAGGCGTTTCTTGATGAAATCTAGTGACCCCATGACCTTTCTTTTGTTCAATTCTAATGCTAGCTCTTTTGAAAAGTCACACAGCTTTAGCTTGGATAGAAAAGTTGTTTTTGAACACCACCTATCTTCTTATCTTGTTTTGAAAGGGTAATCTGTCAGATATATCAAACATTTAAAATGGTGGGAATACAACTTATGATCTGTGAGTGTGTATGTGTGTGTGTGTGTGTGTGTGTGTGTGTGTGTGTGTGTGTTGATTAAAACCTTACCACTCAGCTACTAAATGAAGGGGAGAAAGGCTGTCCCTTGTCCCTTTCCTCCAAAAAAACCAGAAAACCTTTTAAAACAGTTGCCCAGATTCACTGTTCTAAATGAAAAATACAACTGATATTCAACATCAAATGAAGAAGGCCAGAGAAAATAAATGACCGGTATAAACTCTATTTTGACTCCAACTGAAATTTCTGCATTATACTTCTGAGCTATTATCATTTCAGGCAAATTGTGCCTAACCATTTCATCAAAATAACTCAATGCTTTTTATCAGAGTACACTACTGAGAAAATCTAAGAGAATTTCAAAGCCGCTCTCAACAAAGAATGATGAACAAAATGGTATTTGTCATAATGCAATTCTGTCTTAGGAGACAGAGAAAAGTATTGGAATTTAGAACCTATAGACTTTATTTTTTACCCAGCAACTGATTCACTATGTGAATAGTATGGTCTGCTCTCCTTTCTTATTCATTCATCTTAGAGATGAAAGGGACCTCAAAAGATTATCTAATCCCATCCTCTGCTTTTAGAAAAATAAGGTATTATTTCTCTCTCTTTCATAGATGAGATCCTGGAGACCCTGAAGTTGGTAAATGATTAGATAATGGTCATATGATTAGTTCATAATGGGGAGTAGGAGAAACTAAAACTACTCTATAAACACTTATTATTAATTATATGAGTAAAGAAAGGCATCATGTTGTAGTGGACAAGAAGTCTTGCCTCTGGTATGTACTGTACTGGTTGTGGGATTTGGGACAATCAACTTAATTTCACCTTTCTTTGGGGGAACAGTAATGTGAATTTCAACCCAGTGCCCTCAGCCATCATCCTGGAAAACCATCCCTGTGAAGATGCAGCCAGGCAACTGCTTCAGCAGATGCTGCAGCCACAATTACTGAGGATCCAGAAAAGAACGTTCTTATCACTAAAGCCTTTGGAACTGTCACATGGTTCAACATCAGAAACTGTTATGATTTTATCAGTGGAAATGACATTGAAAAAGATGTTTTGCTAACACACCCTAAGGACCACGGGACTTTTCCATCTGACTTGTAACTGATAACTTCCATATATGCTGTCTCCTCCTTTAGAATGTGAACTCCTTGAGAGCAGGGTCAGGCTTTTCTATATTTATCCCCAGTGCTTTGCATAGAGTAAGCATGTAATAAATGTTTCATTCATTCATTCATTCATTTATTCATTCATTCTGGCAATTCTCTAAGACTATAAGTTGCTGACCAATTTCAGACCTGCATTAGTGGATATAACTTCCTCACTGGGAGTTCCCTAAACCTAAAACTAAATCACAGCCCTGAACCATTTGTAATGATAAATCTAAAATTGCAGCCATTGGGGTCTAAAGTAGAATGAAGAGCTAATCTCATTTTAACAGATCTTTTCACCCTGGCTGTGACCTTTCAAATTGCCATCTCACATTTATCAGTCTTTTATTCTTTAGGTTTTAGTTCCCATGTAAATTTATCCTGTGAGACCTAGAAAGAAAAAAAGGTACATGGACAAAAGTGAGCTACTTAATTCAAAGAAGCGGCTCTTCTTTCTCTGAAGGAGTTTGAAGAAAAAGGCGCTAGTTATGCTGGGTATTATCCTATACTGATTACAGGTACCCTAGGACCAAGAGGAATGGGCCCTAAACTCAGCCTAAAAGATGTTCCTACAGAAGTCAGGTGGTTTAATCAAAGATAAGGAAAGGTATAACAATGATAAAAATGGCTAATCTCTAGCATTTATACAGCTCCTTAAGGTTTAAAAAGTACTTTACAAATATTAACTCATTTTGTCGTATCTTGCTATTCATTAAAATAATCCTAGAAGGTTTTTTTGTTGTTTAGTCCTTTTGTGTCTGACTCTCAGTGACCTCATTTTAGGGTTTTCTTGGCAAAGATACTGGAATGGTTTTCCATTTTCTTCTCAAGCCCTTTTTACAGAGGAGGAACTGAGGCAAAGACAGCTAAGAGATTTGCCCTGGGTCACATGACTAGTAAATGTCTGAGGCCAACTTTGAACTCATGAAGATGAGTCTTCCTGATTCCAAACCCAGTGCTCTCTCCACTGAGCTTCTCCAAGCCTAGGAAATAGGTGCTATTATTATCCCCATTTTACAGTTGAGGTAACTGAGGGAGACAAAAATTAAGAGTCTTGTACAGGTTCACACAGCTTGTAAGTGTCCTAGAGGGATTTGAATTCAGATTTTCCTGACTCCAGGTACTGTGCCCTATCCACTGTACCCCCTAACATATTTCATTCTGGGCCATCTCCAGTTGTCCTGATGAATATCAGGCCACTGGACTCAGATGGCTCAGGAGAAGAAAGTGAGATTGGTGACCTTGCACAGGCTCCCTCCCTCAGATCAAAGTCAACTGCAAGTCGTGGCATCATCTTGATGTCATGGTCCTCTCAGAGAACCAAGGACAGTAAAAACACAAAACATATTTCGTTGATAAAGGGTGCTCTTCTACCAATGCAGACCCACATATTCTCCATCATTTACCATCTTATAGATAAGCTAGTTTGGGTCAGTGGCAGAACCTGAAGAAGCCCTGACTGTGAGACAATACACCACAGTGCTCTTGACTAAAAACAACCATTCATATGATTTGAGGAGGTGGGCTGGAGGGGGTTAAACTTAGCAGGCTCTGGAGAAGCAGGAAGCAATCCATCTGGTGAAGCAGTCAGAAGGGGAATGGTTCACAGAAGGAACAATTCAGAGGGGTTCTCACAGAAAGACTGTCAAAATCTGACAGGAAGAGAGGTTGTCAGCCACAACAGAACAAAGTTCAATGAGAGGAGCCCAGCATACAGGGCATGCCAGGGCACTGGATAAATAGTGCCTTCCTTCACTCTGATACTTCCTTGGCACAATTTAAGTTGAGGTCAAGTGGAACCAGGAAGTATGTAAGTAGTTCAGTCCTGTGATGCAGCACCCAGATCAGGTACTGGCGGTACTGGTCTCTCAGGAAGTAAACAAATAGTAAGTTAATGACTCATCACATGACTGCATTAATCCAATCATTGCAATGTCCCAATTACACAAACACCAACAACACCTACCTCATAAGGGTGATGGGGTTATTAATGTTTTCAAAAGTACTCTTAGATACAAAGACCAAGGGGGAAAATTGGGACAATGTGTCATTGTGTCAGACTTATTTTATTCTCCTAATCATCAGGAAGACTCCCAACCTACAGGCTACTTCTAACCTACTCACTGAAAACTGAACTGTCCCTAATTGTAGGTTCTCTCAACTGATTACAAGCTCTTAGTTCTCCAATAACACCCAGTGAATGACAGAGGACAAAAGTTGAAGGAAACTGGATCAAAACTAGAGGCATATTGGATAAACCAAATGATTTATTTTTAATAATCACTAAATCATAGGTCTCTCAGGGTCTCCAGAGGTAATTTAGTCCATCTATCTGCCTCCAAGTTAAACCAATTCATATAAATGGAAGAAGATATATTCTTGACTTTTTAAACATTCCAGGAAAGGCAAATCTTAGTATCCCACCCTCTTCCCTAACTTCTCCTCTATGTACATGTGTGCATAGATGTATATATGTACATGTATATAGCGTGTGTATACAACATATAATCATATTGTCCATATATAACTTAATTTACCACATTATAAGTTTGTCTGATCCATGAATCAAAGCAGTCTAATCATTAATAATCCCATCCATTTCTTAGACACTGGCCCCTTATTCTACTAATTCATTCCTTCAACAGTTACTGAGTACCTATGATGTATAAGGCACTAGGTTAAGCACAATATCCTGAAAAAAAGTACTGGACTTGAAATCTCAGCGACTGAGTTTGAATCCTGGTTGCATATTGGGCAAGTCATTCTCTCTGGGTCTCAGAATGAGAGTTGACTTAGGTGACCTCTAAAGCAAGACTCTCATTTATCAATCTAACTACTATTGAGTGTAAAAAGACATATGGGATATGCCCTTCAGGGGCATACAGAATAGGAGAAAAAAGAAAACATATACACAAAATGTGACGATGCCAAACAGTACAAAATCAATGTCCAAACTGCCAAAGGACCGCAGACAAAGACGTTACTACCCATTGGGAATGCTTAGGACAGCTTCACACAGAAGGTAGCATTTGAATTGGGCCCCAGATAATGGAATCAGTAGGATGTCACAAAGTTCTGCTAAAGAGTTGTTCTTACCTGCCAGCAATATTGTAGCTTTCACCCCCAATGTCTAGTTAAGTTGATGAATAGCCCTCCATAATGCAAATGGTTATTCCAATTATCTTTCATTCTGTGGCCTAATTAAGTCAGTGACTGAAGTGGAGAGCAGTTTAGGCACTTATACAACATCTACTCCGTCCAGCATGGTAGCACGGTGGAGAGAGTGCCAGGCCTGGAATAAGGAAGATTTGGGTTCCAGTTCAACCTCAGAGAATTAGCTGTTTGACCCTGGGCAAGTTATGTGGTTTTCTCATCTATAAAATGGAATTGGAAAAGAAAATGGCAAACCATTCCAGTATCTTTGCCAAGAAAACCTCAGATGGGGTCACAAAGAGTCAGACGTGACTCAACAACACCCGTGTGCCAATCACTGTGCTAGATGCTTTTTTACAAATATGATCTCATTTGATCTTGCTACAACCTTCTGAGGGAGGTACTATTACCATCTCCATTTTATAGTTGAGGAAACTGAGATAAACAGAGATTAAGTGACTTGCCTAAGGTCACATCAGTGTCTGAGGTCACACTGGAACCAGATCTTCTTGAATCTGGGCCTTCTACTATGCGCCACCAGCTGTCTCTAAAGTATATTTGCTAGTTTTCATTGTAATTATCTCTCATTTTGCAGTTTAATTAACACAGTGACAGAGGTTAGAGGAGCTGGAACGGAGTAAGAAATAAGTTACTCTTCAAGTTTAAGAACTCATGTAAAGATGTTTATCCATCTGAATCCAATAAAACATAATTTTGAATTGTTGTGTGACTATGAATCCCCCAGATTTTCTTATAGCTTGAATAGAACTCTCAATTTTGGGGGGAAAGAATGTTTTTAATTACATTTAAGCTCCATTGTTTTAAAATGTCATGAAAAGAATTTGGGTTTTGGGTTGTTTTTTCAGAGGAAATTGGGTAGGCCTCTGTGAACTGATGAAGAAGGAATTGAACAGAACAAGGAGAACATTTCATACAACAGCAGCAACTTTACAGAGAAAAATATCTAATCGATACAATGATAGACCAGGAGTTCAGAGAACTAAAGATGAAATATACCAACTATGTCCAGCCAAAGAGGTGACAGATGAAAAATGCAGAATAAAACAACCATTTTGGGACATGGACAACATGAGAATTGGTTTTTGCTAGACTATGCTCTGAAGGTTTTATTTTTTTTTTCATTGTTTAAAGGTGGGGGATAGAGCAGAGTAGGAGGGAGAGATAATAAATGCTTGTATAAATAATTCTGAGACTTTTTTTTTACTAGAGTTTTACAACATAAATATGAGCCATCAGCATCATTATTCTTCCACTGAAGTCAAATGTGGTTAGGAAAACAATGTAAAATTTGGAGACCTAGAACCCGAGTTCCAGTCTGAACTGTGCTGTTAGCAGACGCAAGGACAAATCACTTCATTTCTCCAAGGCATCATCGGTTTTCTCATCTGTAGAGTGTATGTTAGGATTGGCCTGGGTCATTTCTAATATTTCTTGCAGTTCTATCTTATGAACTTATCATCTTATCTTGGTAAGGAGGAGGTGCCAGCTTTTCTACCATGCCAGCAGTTTTAAGTCTGGGCTGGTTCTATGAATATTTAAAAGACTTTGAGTATGGGTCTTGTTGGGGAATTCTTCAACCTAGAGTAATATCTTTTCCTGGAGAATAATTCTTCCCACTTTGGTCAGTTTGACTGGTGGTCAATAAAATCAAGAGCCAAGACAGAAGATACAAAGTTTAATGAGCTGGCAACTGCACAAAACAAAGGGAGATTCACACATATATGGAGGGCTTTACTCAGCCTTAAAGCAGGTAGAAACAGGAGCCTATCAGGTGAAGCTGCTCAGATACTTTCCCTATTTGAGAATAAGGTCAAGATGCCAGGTGATTTGGGGGGAGAACATCTAAACCTTGAGTTTGTAATTTGTTAACCTTGGTGTAGCCTAAGATCAAGTCTGTTCTAGTGGCAGTGTTTCCCTACAATTAATCTCATCAGAAGTCTACATGGGAGAGGAGGTTGAAGATAGTGTAGGCCTCCCTTTTGAGAAGGATTCAGAAAAAAATGCAGCCTGAGAATCTGTTTTTATTTTACACAGCCCTTTCTTTGACCTCTAAGGTTACCATTTCTGGAGAGGTGTTTCCTCCAAACTCCCAGCACATGAGTTTTATCCATTTCCCCTGTAGTTTCAATTCCAGGAACTATGTCTATAAACTAAGGCCCACCCTAATTCAAAGAGAATAAAGGCTAGAATGTAGGGCACAAAAAGATGGGTTAGATTTGGGGGCCAATAGGAGTGGTACAGCAACCCATTGACTAAGGAGTAAGGTGCTTTTGATCAATACTGATCAATACTGAAATCATGCATTCTTGAAACATCATTGTTGTTATTTTCATTTCTGAAGTTTTATCCCATTGTTTGACTTAGCCCCCCAATTTAAGCAGGATCAGATAGTAATAATTATAAAGATAATAATTGATATAATTTACATAATCTCATTATGTACATTATCTCATTTGGTACTCAAAGTAACCCCTAGAGGTACGTATTACAACTGCCATTTTGCCAATAAGGAAGCTGAGGCTTAAAGAAGTCGAATACCTTACCCACCCATGGTTATTAATCTAGTAAGTCCAGAAGAGGAATTTGAACCCAGTTTTCTTGTGATCCCAAATTCAGCACTTTTTCTAGCATATGTATCAGAGGTCATATTCCACAGATAAAGTGGATTAGGTGGCCATAAAGTCCCTTTAACTTGGGACTTTCAAACCTAATTTAATCAAAATGTTTCAGTGACTTGCCTTAACATTCTACTTAGCTCTTGGAATAGGGTTGCTGTCTTTTTTAGCTAATGTTTGCATGTTCTCTAGGCCATTAGAAAATAAGCTCCTTGAGGGCAGGGATGTTTTTTGAGGGGAGAGAGTTGCCTTTCTTTGTAATTCCATTGTTTAACACAGTGCCTGACACATAACAGACAATAAATGCTTATTGACAGTTTACTATGGCAAGTAAGGCTGAAGATAGATTAAAATTTCTAAGATCTATGGAGATTATATTAGAAAAGAGTGAGGTTCACCTACTGTTTGGATGAGCTGAAGTAAAATACTTAGCGAGAAGAGGAATGTTAATGACATAGTAAATTTAAATGAATTTATATATGCATGGATATTTATCTCTATGGCTAAAGTCATCCTCTAATGCTTCATTGTGCCAAAGAGGTCAAACTTTACCAAAGGCTATGCCAATAGAACACAAACATGGTAGACTCTCCCAAGCTATTCCTTATATTCAAAGAATACAAAGAACTGGAGACTGATTTTATATGTCTGGTGTCTGAATACCAAGCTGGCAAAGTTTGGAGAGGATCATCATAAGATGACTAATTTCTTGGCCACAGAAGTTTTCAAAGGCTGTGTTTCTATCACATCAGAGTAGGGATTCAATTTGTATATTCCCATCAATAAAAATAGTATCATATATTTAGATCTGGAAGTGGATCTGATAGGTCAATGAGTCCTAACCCCTCACTTCACTGATGAGGAAATAGAAAGCCAGAGGGGTTAAATGCTTTCATCCAGGATCACACACTAAATGAGATGGGATTTCAACCCAAGTCTTCTTTGACTCCAGGTTCAATGTTCTGTACCACACTGCCTCTCTAAAGAAAGCACAGTCTTCTAAAAAAAAGAAAAGAAAAAAAGGTTTATTTATGTATTTTACACACACTTAAAATGTATCCTCCCCTGGCCCCCATATTGAATACCTGTCCCCCCAAAACCCACTTTTTAATATATTCATAATGATGCACAGTATAGAAAAACAAACTCTTATTTTTATCATGCCCTAAAATTCACTCTCCAGATTTTAAATCTATCACCTGTCTAGCAGGAGATGAGTGATATTTTTCATCTTCAGTCTTCTGGATTCATGGTTTCTCGCTGTCTTGATCAGAGTTCAGAAGTTTTTCAAAGTCATTTTCCTCTATAATGCTGTTTTCAGTGTATAAATTGTTGTCATGGTCCTGCTCACTTTGCTCTACATCAGTTCCTCGGAAACTGTCCATTTCATTATTTTGTATGGAACAATAACATTTGTTACATTTGTTTACCACAATTGTTTGGCCATTCCCCAACTGGAGGGTACCCCCTTAGCTTCTAATTTTTGGCTGCTATGAAGAGCTGCTATCCATATTTTTGCACATCTAAGTCTTTTTCTTCTTTCTTTGATCTCTTTAAGGAAGAGACCTAGTATTGGTACAGCTGGGTCAAAGGGCATGAAGCTTAGTAAGTTTAGGAATATATTTCCCAATTGGAAAACACAAGCTTTTTAAAAATTTTAAGGCCACAAGGGCAATGGAAATTCAATGAATTCAACCTGAAATTTCACTTATTAAAATAATTGGCCCTTCTGAGTTCTTTCATTATGTTCTAAAAAACCTCCCTCATGCTGACTGGCACTACTGGGAGCCCTGAGGCACTAGAGACATGTGTAAGGAATTCAGGTGTTGCTCAATTAGAGTGCAGATGAACCATTCACCTATTCAACCAAAACAACTTCTCCCTCCTTCCTGTCCTCCCTGCCACCTTCACTTCCTTTAAAAACAAAAAAGAGAAGAAATGCACCACAGTTACAGATAGATGATTCACTGGAAATCTTATTGCTTGTTAAAGTTCCCAACCTTTCCACATTGAACATACTGGAATCACTGGGCCTCCTCCCAAAACCCGCCATGACTCTTATTAAAGAGGAATTACAGAGTAGATTCTAGGCCTTAACTTTCTTAAGTCTGGTATCAGGAGGGAAGGTTGCCTAGGACCGTACTATTATTAGCTTTAGAATTCATGAGGCCAAAGTTTAACAGCCTGATATACAGTGGTAATCAACACACCAAATTCAAACAGGAGCTTATGGCAATGATTCATAGATGGAAAGTCCACCAAAGAGTAGTGGAAAAGTACATGCAGGCATAAATAGCCTACAACATAATAACAATAAAGAAATGTGCAAGAAAAGGTAAGGATGATATTAGACAGATGTATAACAAAAAAAAAATGTGGGTGCATTATGTAGCCAGAGTGAAAATACAAGATGAGGCTAGGAACATCTATAGTTCCATTACATAAAGTTAGCCATTTTCATGCATTAGCATGTGAAATTCAAATGAAAAGTAAAGCCATTTACCAAATATCCAAACTGAAAAAAGTATCAACAGAGCAGATGTAGGCTCCCTGATGAAATGTTAGATAAATGTCTATAACTTTTCATTCTGTCTTATTTTTTTCTTTATTGCCTTTCATATCTTCCCATGAAAAACCAGCAGTAAGATGGAGAATGGGAGCCATATCTGGGTTATTTTATAAGGAAATGAATTTCCTTTTAAATCAAGTAGCATTTTGGTGAGATGCTTAACTGTACATAAAATTTCATTCTATCTAGGATGGCTAAAAAGGAAGAGATAATGGGATAGATGCTGGTTTGTGATTTTTTTGTTTTTACCTCGGATCTCTATACTAATATTTTTTCAAAACTATCATATTATTTTCTAAAGAAATACCACATACAAGCCTGGGATAAGGACAAAATATGACTATTTTTTCCAATAAACCTCCATAGGATACTAGATTTGGCCCTGGAAAACACTCTGGAGTGGATTGGACTCTTTCGTTTGGGCATGGCAATTGAAGTTAAGTGACTTGCCCAGGGTCACAGAGCTAGTGAGAATCAAATTTCTGAGACTGCATTTTAAGTCAGATCTTCCTGACTCCAGGACCCATGCTCTATTTACTGTGCCTAGTCCATTCATTTTGGATATGAATGGAATGACTTGGCCAAGGTCACATACGTGGTAAGTGAGAGATACAGGGTTTGAACAAAGGTTCTCTGACATCAGAGCCATGGTTCTTTCCATTGTACCATGTTGCCTTTCAAAGAGAAATATGTAGCAATTGGGTCTGCTGATCTTGGTCCTTTTTTCCCCATGGGGTAAGATACAAAGGGCAAAAAGAATTTACTTGTATGATCTGGAACAACAGAAGTGAACTGATTTTAAAGACCACTAAAATTAGTGGCTATCAGGGTTGAGTTTATTTTCCTAAATGGGGAATAAACAGAAGCAACTACTCATTTTCTAGACTCCTTTGATTCTTTAATTTAAATGCAAGCTAATCCTAATTTTATTAATTTAAATCCTATTTTCTCTGATCCTTTGTATCCCCTTCCAACATAATGAGTTCACAAAAGCAGACCTTGAGGAATTTGTTTTTCTACTGAGTGATAAAAGAATGATAAAAGCATTTTTTTCACTTTGGGGCATAAACAGTTGGGTAGGAGGGATGGTGCAGTTAGAGGAGAAATGGTAACAGGAGAAGGGATGATGGTAAAAGCCCTAGGGAATGGACGTGCAAGGGGAAGCCAGGATCAGGAGAGGCATCCTAGTGATAGGATCCTAAGGGTGGTGCGTCTATTATGTGGCGGTAAACCAAAAGGATGGTCCTCAGTATACCTTTCTTGCATTTCCAATGATCGAAAATCATGTTCATTCTCCAAGATCCAGATCAGATATCACTTCCTCCTTAAACCTTTCTGTCTGTCTGTCTGTCTGTCTCTCTCCCACCATCAAAATCTCTACACCAGTTTGTACCTCTCAGTCATGTATCATTCTACTTCATTTTATAGCTATTTGAGTATCTGTTGTGTCTCTTCTACTAGATTATAAAGTCCTTGAGGACAGGGCCAGAGTGGCATTTAACTTTTCATTTTACTCAGAGCCTAGCATGATGTCTTAAACATGCATATTTTAAGGAACTGTATTTTATTAGTGTGGGAGTATCCACCACTGAGGATATCATTCATTGCTGTGGCTGAAAATAAAATGATCAACCAAAACAGGTGCTTAAGATGTGTTTACTGAATGAATAAATGTTTGAATAATATAGTCCTGTAGGGCAATATATGATTAAAGTTAATGATAGTGAATATTCCAGGAGTTCCCAGAATGAGGAGACTGACCTGACTGGTGTAGTCTAGGAGGGATGGTGGGACTTAAATCATACCTTGAGAATGAGGAAATTTTCCTATGGAATCATGCAACAAAAGTGACTGAAATGTTCATACCTTTTGACTAGGAGATTCTACTGCTTGGTATATGCCACAAGGAGATTCAAAAAGAAAAGCCTTATAGATACCAAACTATTAATAGCAGCACCCTTTGTGGTAGCAAAAAACTGTAAACAAAGATGTTCATTGATTGAAAATGGATAAATGAATTATGGCACATGAACATAATGGAATATTACTGTGCTATAAAAAAACAATGAATATGATGAATAGTGGGAAACATGAAAAAATTAATATAAACTAATGCTAAATGGAGTAAGCAGAACCAGCAAAACTAGATGTGTGTGTATATAATATATAACAGAATTGTGTGTGTATATATGTCCATGTATAGTGATTACAGCAATGCAAATGGAAGAAATAACAAAAACAAAATGATCAAAACTGAATGTTGTAAGGTCATACTATAGATAATAATGACTGGCCTTGACCCTGAAGAAGAGATGTGAAGACACTCTATTTCTTGCAGAACTGAGGGATCATAGGGATAAAATGTTTCATAATAACATGAGGCTTTTTAGATATCTTTTTTAGTTTTTTCAGAATTTATGTTTTCTTTTCATTATTTATTATAAAGGATGATTCTCTGGGAGGTGGGAGAGAAATAATGGAAAATAGAGGTGATACAGAAAAAAAGATATAAATAAATGTTTATTTTTTTTAAAAAATGGGTGGGTTTTAAATACATGGGACAGAGATAGAAGTTCATTCCAGGTAAAGCAGACAGCAGGAACAAAGTCTTGGACTTGAGAGTAAGCATTTTGCACTCAGGGGACACTGAGAAAATTGAGTAGAGAGGAGATCTCATGTTGTAGAAGAATGTGGAGACAACATTGGATAGGCTTGAGAGGTACTGTTTTATGGAAGGTTTTGAATTCGTGAACTTTATCTTGTAGAAGCTAGAAAACTGCTAAAGGCTTCTGAGAAAGGAAGGGACATGATAAAAGTAATATTTTTAGGAAAACAAATCTGGCCAGAGCATGTGGGATGGCTTAGAGATAGACAAGACTGGGGCAGCGAGGTGGCACAGCAGATACAGTGCCAGACCTGGAGTCAGGTAGACTCATTTTCACTTGACCAAATCTGGCCCCCAACATTTACTAGCTATGTGACCCTGGGCAAGTCACTTAACCCTGTTTGCTTCAATGTCTTCATCTGTAAAATGAGCTGAAGAAGGAAATCACAAACCATACCAGTATTTTCACCAAGAAAACCCCATTTGGGGTCATGAAGAGGTGGATATGACTGAAAAACAATTGACCAACAAAGTAGGAAGACCACTTAGAAGACTCTTACTCAAGGGCTAGACTAGAGATATAACAAATCAAATGGAGAGGAAAAGGACCAAAAGACCTTACATGTAGAATCCATCTTGCCCTCATCTTTCATTTTACAAATGTACAATGGAGGCCCAGAGTAAACCCAAGATGGCATGTCCAAAATTGCATAGATAATGAGCAACAGAACTGGCATTCAAACCCAGGTCATCTGTTTCCAAATCCAGAATCTTTCCCCTTCATAATGGATGATATCTAAGTCAGTCCTCCAAAACAGAAACTTCGCATTAAACTCAGATGTTGCAATGATGACACTTATCTCTGTAGCCAGAGATGCATTATCCTAGAGCTTTGGTATCATGGAAGACTTTCAGGTGATGTTCATAGTACACACACACACACACACACACACACACACACACACACACACACACCTCTTGAAAAAAAATGATTCTATAAATAGAACTGAAGCATGTGGAATTTTAGGTAGACTCATTGTTTCCTCTGAAAGTATTCTATCATCTATGATAAACGCTAGTTTGAGAAGAGATGCATGTGATTCATGCCACAGCAAACACACCAGACCAGTTTTCCCTTCCAGCAGAAACATGAATCAACTGTGTTTGCCTAATAAAGGGGACAATTACAAAGTTTCACAGCACTACAGTGAAAATACATAGGAAGCAAGGCTGGTAATATTCTAGTGATACAGGAAAGAGACTATTTCTAATCTTGTCTGAGAAAAAAAACCTTCAAAATGATTTAATTTCTTGATCACATCTTTGATTACATGAAATAAATCTATATTACTACAGACTGGCCACAGAATTGTTGCTTATTGTGTGTGTGTGTGTGTGTGTGTGTGTGTGTGTGTTGAACCACTTTGCTTTTCAATTTAGTTTCTACTTTAAAGCAATTAATGGGAAGAAAAACCAGGAAGATTAAATATAATTAAAATCTTGGTGAAGTCCTTTAGTTCCCTGAGCCTCAGTGTTATCATTTGCAAAGAGATTTCTCTATGTTTATCTCCAAAGTCTTTTAGATCCCAGTAACTGGGGGAAAAATTATTGTTTATAAGAATTTTGTGATCCTATAAATGTTATAGCATAAATTTGTCTATCTTCCTCAGAGTATGTGTGCTTTCTTTTGTATACAACAGCAATTTACAAAATTACTGTACTATAGTAATCATAAAATTACAGATTAATAAACTCACAGACCTAATGTTTGAAAGGACTTTAGATACTATCTAAAGAAGTGACTGTGAGAGGTAGGGCTAGACACACATCAAATCATTCATTATTCCCCTTGGACTGCTGCCATTTATCTAAAACTTAGTCTGGAAGTCTTATGGAAAGCCCAACGGACTCAGAATTAGAAGACTAGGTTCAAATCCTAAATCCTTTAGTTCGATGACCTTGTATCTTTAGGTGTCAGTTTCTTCACCTATAAAACAAATTAGATGATTTCTAAAGTCCATTTCAGTTCTAACACTTTATAATTCTAAACCATATTTCTTATTATAATTGAGTCACATCAAAGGCTTTGTTAATATTAGTACGTATTACATCTATTATTTCCTCCTATCAAAAACTTTTCATGCTGTTAGAGAAGGAAATTAGAGCAATTTGACTGGATTTTGTGTCACAAAACCATGTCACTCTCCACTCCCATTAAGAAGCTTTCTAACCAGCTTCCTGATGATTTGTCCCAGTATGTTATAGGTATAGAAATTAAGATGGACAGGATCAGAATTTACAGGGTTATTCTTCTCTTATTTCACTTTGTTTAGTAAAGATTAATACATTTTGGCTTCCTTTAGTTTTTATGCACCAGTTTTCCATCTAAATAAGAATTATTGGATTTAGAGCTGAAAGGGACTCAGCCACCTAGTCCAACCCTATCATTTTACAGATGAGGAAATTGAGGCTCTGAAAAACTAAGTGACTAACTGAAGGTCACACAGCTTGTAAACATCTGAAATAGAATCTGACCATCACTCTATCCACCTACACCAGTGGTTTACATTTTTTTTATTTCCTCAAATCCCTTTTAACAAAAAAAAAATTGTAAATCCCAAGGGTAATTTCATATACTAATCATAATATTCCTTGAAGTTATTTACTGCTTAAGGTACCATCAAATAATTATCAGTGCAAATCTCTTGGATCATCATCACATTAATGGGCTCATGAACCACTAAATGGGAACTACTACATTGTTCCATGCTACCTTTCAGAAGAATTTTGGGTGGGAACTTTTTTCTAATCTTCCATTAGTTAGTTTATGATGATAACTGATAGTAGCTTACAATTACTTTAATGACTCTTTTAAGAATTTATATCTCTGATCTAAGTTAACAGGATCTGAAAATGGGTACACTTCTTAAATCAATTAAATTTAGCAAATATTTGTTGAACACTTCCTCTGTGCTCATATTCCATGAGGGAAATTTAAGATAAGGCCTTTCTCTCGTGAGGGAAGATAAGACCCTTTCGCTTATGTGAAATATTTAAATAACAGTGCAAGGTAGTAGATGATTAAATGCAAAAATGAATAGGATAGATGATGAATGCTTTAGGGAAATGATGAACCTTCAACTATCTTCAAATAATAATGCCCATTCCTAGAAAAACACAGGTGACTTCTTTTGTGAAGACATTAAACTAGCCTCCTTTTGCTTTCATAGATTTTCTTCATTATTTTTTCATGCCAACTCTTACATGCAAATCAACATTGTCAATATGGTCCACCCTGCTTACACTCACCATTTTCCATTGAGCCACAATTTTAAGTTTTTGGAGATTGGATGCTCCACTATTTGCAGGCAATATAACATCACTGGAAAAAAAAAATATTTTCCTAAAAGGATAGGTTTTGGTTGCAAGATCAGCTTGAAAATAAAAGCACTATGAAGTTTTTCAAATGCAACCTAGCCTGGTCTCTTCTCTACTCAATTATGGACTGAGAAATTTCCATCTTGGGTGTATGTGCTAATGAGCTAAATCAATTGGCATTGAACTGCATGTCATAGTATAAACACCAGGTAATTTTCATCCATTTAGTTTTTCCTTCTATCCTTCTTCAGATGTTCCAGGTAATCTAGTTGTGCTTGCGAGAAATTCATAGTCCCATCTGAGGTTTCAAATGGAAGTACAGTCTCAGCTCTGACCTCTTTGGTGTTTGTGTTTTGGTCCTTATCCCCATAGAAAGATTCTATGGTTTTTTCACTTTTCGTCTGCTTTTTCCGATTCATGATGTTGGCTGAGTGTTGTAGCTTCTGGTTCTTTCAGTCAGAAGGTACAGATCTTTAAGTTGAGCTGATGTGTGTCTAGGCTAAAAGCAGGCTTTTTTTTTTTGTTTCCCAGATCAACCCTGGGGTTAGCTTGTTAGGTGTGTGGGAGGGGTGGTCTGGTCTCAGGAGATCTCCTCAGCTGACCTGAGGCAAAGGCAAGGTCAGGGGATGGTGATCCCAGCTTCCCTATTGTCTTCCCTTTTCCCCTGGAGGGCTGGGGCACGCCTAGAAGCTAATGCGTGTTCCCGCCCCTCCTGGGGCTTGTCTCCTGGCTCTGAGGCTTGCCTGGGTCTCAGTGCGAATTTTCTCTGCCCTGGGTCGTCTGTCCTTCCAGATCGCCTCCGCCACAGTAGGAAGAATCCCCCTTTGCTATTTTTCTAGCCTCTGGTGTTATGAGACTATTTGCCCCCTTCTGCTGTTCCCGCTGATCCAGGATTTATCTGGGGAAGAATTTTATGATTCTTTCACGGTCATCAGGGGGGAGGAGAGAGCATTTACTGATCACTCCGCCATCCTAGCTCCTGGAAGTTCAAGCAGGTGACTTACCGAAGTTTAGTCTTCAGGCTGAAGGTTTCAAGGGCTGCTGCGCTGATATCTGGTGCTCAGCGGCTCTCACCAGCTCGATTTGGCCTGTCTCCTGCTCTGCTGGTTTCGCCCGCCACTCTTGGGCTTCTCAGGTCCCTTCCGCCCTGCTGCGCTGACTGCGCTGCGCTGTGCCCTGGGGGCTTACCCCCGCGGAACAGATCCTTCCTGTGGACCTTCCAGTCCAACCTGGGCTCCGAATCTGTCAAAGTCTGTCACCCACTGGATTCTACACCTCCAAAGTCTGGTCAGATTCTCCTTTCAGAGATATCCAGAGGAGTTTGTCCAGGAGCTTAGGTGAGTCTTGCTTTCACTCCGCCATCTTGGCTCCGCCCCCCCTAGTTTTTCCTTCATAGAGAGCTTGACCAATCTATTTTTGAGGGGTCATGTTTCTCATTGAAAAGACTGTGTAAGATGCTGAGGTTCTATGAAATCAGCACATTGTAATTTGCAAACAGGAATACTTGAATGACCTCACGATCACAAGGTAATTTCTCTTCCTTTTTGGCTCTACACTGAACATCTCAGTCAAAGCGCCTTTAACAAACATATATCTCCCTGTTTTATGCTATACTTCACATCAATAGTCAGAGGATGATTAAGTGAAATTATATGTGTAGGTATAATCATCAAGAAATCTTATAGAGTCTTAATATACATGTGAGAAACTCTTTGTGAGAAGAGAACATTCAAGGATCTGGTTTGTTCTACTAAGTCAAATAGTAGTTTGAAAACTTGTCTTAATAGTGAAAAGAAACACCCAAGCCCAAAAGAACCTTATATTCTCTGTACTTTTCAGTCAATTGCACCACTTTGAAATGTAGTTTGCTATAGCAAATGGTTTTTCAAAGACTGAATGTTCCCTTCTTATATTTTAATTAAGCATGCCCTCAAAAAGTACATAAATCATTGCTATGAAGATTTTATAAAGAAAAGGAAATAGAGAAAGGCAGTGTGCCATAGCAGATAAAAGTGTCAATCTCAGATCCAGGAGACCAAATCCAAGCCTCTGCCCCCTAATGGTTGTGTGACCGAGGACAAGACACTTAACATCTCAGGGCTCTACACAACTTTAAAACTTTAGATTGTAGAGAAAGTGCCAACTATATTAGTAAAGAAAGATTTCTCTTCAAGGATTTCCATATGCCAATGAAATCACACATGTAGGCTCTAGCCTAAGAAAGTGGCATATAGATAGGTTGATCAGTCAATGAGCATTGATCAGGTATCTATTATGTGTCACTCATTATGATAAGCACTGATAAGACTAAGAAAGGCAAAAGACCATCCTTACTCTCAAGGATCTCACAGTCTAATGTAGTTATTGATATTCCTTCAATTTCTTTTTCTTTTCCTGCTAAGAAGACCATGATTTTTTCTGATCATTGAATATCTTTCCTTCTTTCAGATATCTTGAAAATTAATTTCTCACTTAATGCTTTTTGTTTACCTCTTACTTCGAATTTGTCTGTGTGAAAGCACTTAGTAAATAATTGTTGATTGATCTGGTATGGTTCAACTGCTTTTCCCATCTTTATTTTAAGTGCTATTTACATTTCCCTGTATAGAACATCAGTGATTGAGATGTGGACCCCCAATTTTTAAGTTACCTTGTCAATGATAATAAAATCAGTTCATTAAAGAAACTTGGACAGGTATGTTTTCTTTTTTTTTTTTTTTGCTTGTTTTCCTCCCTCAAGTTTCATATATAAATGTTCCAGGAATGTTCTAAGTTGAGTCTCACAGTAAGCTTTGTGTAGACTCATTTCCTTCAACAAAACAGCTCCAAAATTTATAAGACAGTTGGGCTTATAATCTTGCATTTTCCTCCTCCATAACGTTTTGCAAATGAGTTTCTATTCTAAACCAATGCTGCCACTAGCTACCATTTCCCTCTGCTTCATAGGAGGATGAGATAGTTACTGGTTGAAGCAGTTTTTAAGCTATTTTCCTTCCTTGCTGAACTAATTGCTTTACATCTATTGAACTTACATAGTAAATGGGCAATGTGAATGTTTTCTCCCCTTTATTC
Organism: Notamacropus eugenii; assembly: GCF_028372415.1. NCBI lineage: Eukaryota > Metazoa > Chordata > Mammalia > Diprotodontia > Macropodidae > Notamacropus > Notamacropus eugenii. Next base: position 106,592,535 of record NC_092872.1, on the reverse strand, counting down.
ATTTCTTGAATTCCCCCCCCACATTACTGTCTTCTTCAAATAGCTCAACTTAGAGCCATATTAAGTCTACATAATATTTTCTCTTGATCCTTTCTCCACCTAATTTCATGACTTTGACTCTGATGAGTCAATGACCTGACTGTATGCAGACAGCTGATTTTGAAATGGCTTCTACACTGGCAACCAATTATATCTTTTCTGTAAAGATATAGTCAATTTCATTTTTTGTGATGTGCTTACTACATTTTGCTTTTTCCAACTGTCTTCTTGAGAAAAAATATCCATGATTATAAACATTAGTCTTCTAAACAATATGCTTTAGACCTCTTTCGTATTTTAATATCAGTTTCTCCCAATGTATTTTTTACTTCCCTCTTCTATGCCTACTTCTTCATTGGAGTAATGGAGTATTAATATACGTATCACCTTGTTTAAGGAGTATCCTGTTAGATTCATTGTAGGATTTCTCTATCTCTCTACTACAACAGATGCCAGTGAAAAAAGGTGAAATTATCTCAGATGTTCTACAGTTATACTCATATACTACAAGGCAAGATGACCAAGTGTCCCAAAAGCTGATTCATCTTGTCTTGGGACAAATGATGAAACCATCTCCACTAACTCCTTCATTCATCTCTCCAAAGTTAATTTGTGAGTTATCCTTACACTTAATTGAAAGTTTTACAATTTCTAGTTAATTAAAAATGAGAATGTCAATACTGCAATAGTTCAGTTTCTCAAGTAATATGTAAACTTATTGATCATTGGATAAGGATCTCACATTTAAAGGTCATACACAATTTATGTTACTAGAACAAAAGCTCTTAACTTTTTGTGTATCATAATTTCCTGTTTCAGTTTGATGAAATCTATGGAGGCTTTATCAGAATAATGTTTTAAATGCATAAGATATATAGGAAATAAATTATATTGAAATACGATTATATAATTTTTTAAAGTTCATGGACCCTTCAGTTAAGAACCTCTATTAAAGACCCTAAACCTGCTTATCCCCTCCAACTACTCTGCTATTATCCCTGAAAAAACAGAAGGCATCCATAGAGGCCCAAGGACCGTTTTGAATTATTAGTCTCATGGGTTGCCATGACCAAAAAATACATTACTAAGAGGTCAACCTACCAGTAATGAATTTAGGTAAACTGGTGCTTGGGCAAGAAAGATTCAGTTTCTGGAACTGTACTCAAAGGCTTTTAAGCTCATTAGATCCTATTATTGAGATAGCCTTCGAAAACCGATGGTCATAAGTTCCCCTTACCAAAATGAGACAACAGAGTAAGACTTTTGGTCTTGAATGGCTGTTGAAATAAAGGGTAAAAGTGAAGTTTAAAATAATATGAATTGTTGCTAAATTAAAGAGCTATGAAGATTGTGGGGTACTCATTTTGTGTAAATGTCACATGCATTGTCTTGGCTCTCACACCCAAATGGGTAAAGAATGTTTTTTATACATGTAAAGGAGGCGAGAAGAGAAAGACAAAATGTGCCAAGATACTCGTCCTTTATCTTTGCTATTCTTCTATAACATCACCTTTTACATGTGTCATCTTTGAAAAGCTTGCATATGGCAATTGGGGCAGCCTGGTGGTGCAGTGGATAGAGCACCAGTGCAGGAGTCAGGAAGACCTGAGTTCAAGTCTCACCTCAGACACTAGATACTCACTAGCTCTGTGACCTTGGGCAAGTCACTTAACCCCAATTGCCTCATCCTGGGTCATCTCCAGTCATCCTGATGAATATCTGGTCACTGAATTCAGATGGCTCTGGAGGAGAAGTGAGGCCGGTGACCTGCACAGCCCTCCCTCACTCAAAACAAGTCAAGTGCAAGTCATGTCATCATTTCTCTGATGGCATGATCTTCTTTGGCGATGAAGGATGAACACAACAACAATATGGCAATCATTGACCAATCATCTTTGATAAGTTCAAACTATCTTCAGTGTTCCTTCCTAGGTTACATATTGGAACAAGACACAAGCAATGACTCAGTAATTTAAGTAAACATGAGACATTCGTTTCTCCCTAACTCACAAAATGATGACATCTGAGTATCTGGTTTACTTTTGCAGGAATCAGGTTGTATAGTAGAAGTCAAAGAACATGGGGACAATGAATGATCTTGAAGAAGCAAGATGGGAAATTCCCAACTTATTTAATGAAATAGATATGACTCTTGTTCAAGTAGTAAGTAAATGCTGACTTGGCCTCTGTAATCCTAATTCCCCATATGTTCACTGAATGAATCACAGGATCATACATTTAGAACTAAAGATACCTTAGAGACCATTTAGTCCTGAGGTGTCAAACTTAGCCTCAAATGAGATTAAAATGGGAAATGTTTGACAAAATAAGTAAAAATAAAATAGAACTTAATGTCAACAAGTGGTTTTCTAAGTCAATATGTGGTCAGCAGGAACACTTAAGTCCAGCTGAGGGGTCCCTTATTTATTTTTGAGCAAGTAGGTGGCACAGTGGATAGAGTTCTCTAACTGGAATCAGGAAGACTCATCTTTCCAAGTTCAAATCCAGTCTCAGACATTTATTAGCTGTGTGACTCTGGGCAAGCCATTAACCCTGTTTTCCTCAGTTTCCTCATCTGTAAAATGAGCTGAAAAGGGAAATGAAAAAGCACTCCAGTATCTTTATCGAAGGAACCCTAAATGGAGTCAAAAAGAGTCAAACATAGCAGAAACAACTGAACAATAACAAAATTTCTATTTAAGTTCAACATCTTATGAAGACTGATTTGGCTGCATTCCACAAATTTTGGCATGTTTTTTTCTTTGTTATAATTGTCTCTAACAAAAGTGTTTATTGTTTCCATAAATTGTTCTTTGATCTGTTCATTATTTAGGATAATACTTGTCACTGTCCATTTAGGTTTAGATTTTTGTTCATATTTCCATTATTTATTATGATTTTATCACATTGCAGACTATAGAAAATATATTTAATACTGCTACCTTTTTGCATGAATTTTTTATTTCCTAGCACATGCTATAAAAAAAAAAGGCAAATTCAGTAAGATTCTCATTATCACAAAAGTTCCTTTGTATGTAACTTTTCTTATATGGTGTTGAAGTTTTAATTTCTTTTTTATTTCCATGTCAGCTAGATTTGGCTAAATCTGAAACCATCCACATCTTACTATCTAGGTCTTTTTGAAATTAAATTATTTTTTTCCTTTAAGTCCTTAGATGTTATGCTTTTTGGTGAATTTATCACACAGAATCACAAAATCTGAACTTTGGAAGGCATTTCATATACTATTTAAGCCAACCAATTTCTCCTCTCCTCTCCTCTCCCCTCCTCTCCCCTCCTCTCCCTTCCCCTCTCCTCTCCTCTGTCCTGTTCTCTCCCAAAACCTTAAACCTACTACACTCTGAAACTGGGACTCCAATGGGACCCTGTGTGAGGGCTCCTCTGGACCCTCCTAGCTTTACAGTGATTGTCAACAGTAACTGTTGCTGTTTCCCACCCAGCTTAATGTCTTTTTTTTCTTGACCTCATTAAAGGGGCCACGCCCTGGCTACTTCTTAAACAGGCCTATTCAATGAATGGGCATTGCCTCACCCTAAGTGAATGCCTGCAAAGAGCTTGGTCTAAAGGACCCAAGGTCTCCCAGTGCATCCTGGGTCACCTCCAGTCATCCTGATGAATATCTGGTCATTGGATTCAGATGGCTCTGGAGAAGTGAGGCTGGTGACCTGCACAGCCCTCCCTCGCTCAAAACAAAGTCAAGTGCAAGTCTTGTCATTATTTCTCTGATGGCATGGTCTTCTTCAGCAGTGAAGGACAAACACAAGGCCAACCAATACCTTAATATAATTCAATCTTTTTGTTTCACATATTTACTCACTTGTGTATAGTTGCAATTGTGTTTTATTATCTATGCTGCCTTTAAAGATGATGTAGTTTTTCTTTTCCTGCTTATCTCTCTTGAGTGCATTTTTTTCCTGTTACCCTAACTAAGATCATTACTGACACTCCTGCTTTTTAAGACTCAGCAGAGGTGGAGTAAGTTCTTTGCATAAATCTTTCAGTTTTTATGTCATCCTTGCACACATGAAGTCGTTAGGTTCGCTTTATCATCCAATCCGTCAATCTACTTCCTTTTTCCCTTTGCAGATGAATTTGTCCTATTCCCATTTCAGGTTTGTGGATTTTTTTCCCCTAACCATCAAATCTTGCTATACAACTTCTTCTTAAAAAAAAAAAAATCAGCACTTTATCTTTATTTTGTACTCCTCTTTCCTTTCCTCTCACAGAACAGATCAAAATCCCTCAGTCTCTACCCCACTCTACCCTCTCAAAAAATAGACTTCTTAATTTAAATCAGTTTAGTTTTTTTTAAACCTATAGTGAGTCTCTCTGTCCCCATGCTCCTCTATCTTTGAATCCTATGCTCCTCCACCCCCCTGCTTACTTTACTGCATTTCTGGTCATAGATGTCTATGTATATGCTTATATTAATGTTTTACAAATTTACATACATATATATGATAAAGGTGTATGTATACATATATGTATGTGTATATTCTACACACACACACACACACACACACACACACACACACACACACACACACACACACACACCCCTTCTTTGCCAATCCCAGATGAGGTTGAAGTTCATACAATGCCCTTTTCTTGGTCACTCTGCACCTCAGTGAGCAGGGCAGTTATAAGAAATACTAGTTCTTCCTTCCTCTTTCTTGTATGTTTTTAAACATCTAAGTAAGCACAAAGATGGTCTCTTTTTGTTTTCTCATTGATTCTTAGGCATATAGAATTCTAAGCGAGCAAAGATCTTTTATCCTCCTTTCAAAATCTAAGCATAAAATCTTCATCTATGGCTTTTGAGTTATTCATACTTATTTACCATTCTTAACTTTCTTTTATCTGATGTTTTTCAAAGACTCTTCTAACTCTGAGGTTCTTGAAAGGAATACTTAAAAAGTCACCAATTTTATTAAAAGTTCATTCTCTCTCTCTATACCTAGAAGATCGAGCTTAACTTTTCATCAGGCTATTCTTGGTTGCAAATCATTTTATCTCAATTTCTGGTATATTACATCCCAATTCTTCCTTTCCTTTCTCAATATTGATATGTATATAGCCCAGCATGATTCTAATTGGAGTTCCTTGGTATATGATCCATTTCTTCCTGGTCACTTGCAATATTTCCAATTTGACTTGAAAGTTCCATACTTGACAACAAAATTTCTGGAAGAGTTAAACTTGGAATTTGTCCCCATCTGTACTTTGCCGTTTGATTCCAGTGCTTCTGGGAAATTTTCCTTTATTATTTCCTGGAATGTGCTATTCAGGTTCATGATTCTTAGATTTTCTCTCCAAATCGTTTCCTAGGTTAATTGTTTCTTATAATAGATACCTCACATATTGTTCTAATTCTGATGACATTTGATTTTTCTCCAAAATTTCTTGTGGTAGCACTGAATTTTTGAGTTCCATTTCTTTTTTTTAAAGAGAGCTACTGTCTTGCTAAGGTTTTCCAGTTTCTTTTCTAAGATATCTATATGCCTTTCAAATGTTTCATTACAAGTCATCATTTCATACCTTGAATTTTTATTTGACCTCCAACTATTCACAGGGATTTTTTGTCATTTTATTCTTTTTCTAGGATCCAAGTTTTAGTTATAGCAGTATTATTGTCTTCTTCTGGAGTTTTATATACATGATATATTTCTCACTGAATTTATTTATTTATTTTTTTGCTTATTCATTGCCATAGTTTCTATGCTATTTTTTCTATGAAGACTTCCATATGAAAATTTCTTTCCTTTTTATCTCTTTAACTTAATTTATTTTTAGATCATTTGATATTTCTATGATGGTGAGAATTTCTGTATTGGTGAGAAGCTGGGGTTGTATCCATCTACCTTTCTGAATATTATTTTATCTACAGGAAACTAACTTCCTAAAATATCATAGTGTGGTAAGGAAAGAACATGTATAATTTTGAAGTTTTTATACTATTTGATATTATCTAGATGAACGCATTTTACTCCCTTTTCTTTCCAATAGTAAGTAATTAATAATCTTTTACAAATCATTTAAAAATTCTTATTGGATCATCCTAGAAGCAGCTGCCTATTTTCTCATCTCCATTAAGTCTTTATGAGATTGATGTGTGTATATACATAGTATTAAAGCTATGCATGATGAAAATAATAAAAGGGAACAGGTAGCACTTTTCAGGTGATTCTCCATAGCATACTGTTTCTTCATAGTTTCACAAATGAGAGATGTAAAAATTGCAAGATCCCAATATACTTATTGTTTATTGATCATGAAAATGCATTTGAATTCATAGGCTCTGTAGGCTTAAGTAATTTAATCCTCTTTAAAAAAAAAAGAATACATATGTTAAAAATCGTACAACACCTACTCTCATTCCTTTCTGGAGGTGGGACATCCCCATGTGGAGAATATTCCACATAATGTCAAGTTTTTTTTTTCAGTGTATTGATTAGTTTTTCTGATTTTTCTCTTCCTCTTTAAAAAATTATATGTATGTATTCTTTGTCATAAGGGATGGCTCTCTAGAAAGGGAGGAGGTACAGGGGAAAATATATTTGATGTAAAAAAAAAAAGGATATTGATACATACAACAATTTAAAAAAAAAAAAAAAACAAAATTCAGGGGTGGAGCCAAGATGGCAGTATAAAAGTGGGAACTTGCTTGAGCTTTCCCCCAAATCACTCAAAATACCTGTAAAAAATTACTCTAAACAAATTCTAGAGAAGCAGAAGCCACAAAATGACAGGCTGAAACAAATTTTTAGCCCAAGACAATCTGGAAAGTTGATAGGAAAGGTCTATTGCACTGGCATGGGAGTAGAATGCAGTCCAGGGTGGGCTGCTCCAGCACAGATGGGGCTGAAGCACACCCTAGGGGACTGAATCACTGGCAGCTGCAGAGGATTCCAAACTTTTCAACCCACAAAAACCAAAGACAACTTGGAGATCAGTAGAAAAGATCTCTCATTTGGGTGAGAGAAGAGCATGGTCTGACCCCAGCCCCAGTCCCAGCCCCATGGTGATTTGTAGAGCTCTGGGCCTACAGATAGTGGGGAAATCAATTGGCTGATATAAGGAGGACTCCAGGGATCTCTTTGTTGGCTCTGAGACAGGATTTTTTTGCTTTGCCCATGCTTGGATCTGGGTTGCTGTCCACGGTAGCAGTTCTGGAGTGAGAAGGAGCACTGGCATGATAGACTATGGTGGCAGTGAAGAGGGAATCCTCCTCACAGTTTCAAGACAGAAAAGAGTGCTTGTGGCTGCTCACAGACCACAGCACAAGGCCAGCACCTTGGAAGAACTGAAAATTTAAAAGTCCCTAGAAATACCTCTGAAATTAGCTGCAGAAAAACCCTGAAGCTTGGGGCTGTACACCCTCCATTTAACAAAGAGCTCAAAAGCCAAGAAATTGGTTGGGGAAATGAGTAAACACCAGGAAAAAAAATCAGACTGTAAAATCTTACTTCCTTGGTGACAAGGAAGACCAAAGCATACAGCCAGAAGAAAACAAAGTCAAAGTTCCTCCATCCAAAGTCTCCAAGAAAAATGTGAATTGTTCTTAGGCCAAGGAAGGGCTCAAAAAGGATTTTGAAAATCAAGTAAGAGAAGTAGAGGAAAAATTGGGAAGAAAAATGAGAGTGATGCAAGAAAATCAAGAAAAATGAGTCAATAGCTTGCTAAAGGAAACACCCCAAAATGCTGAAGAAAATAACACCTTTAAAAATAGAGTAACTGAAATGGCAAAAGAAGTCCAAAAAGTCAACGAGGAGGACAATGCCTTAAAAAGCAGAATTGGCCAAATGGAAAAGGAGGTCCAAAAGCTCACTGAAGAAAATAATTCCTTAAAAATTAGAATGAAGCAAATGATTTTCTGAGAAATTAAGAAATTATTAAAGAAAACCAAAAGAAATAGATCCAGAAGAGAGAATTTGAAAATTATTGGACTACTGGAAAACCATGATCACAAAGAGCCTAGACACCATCTTTGAAGAAATTATCAAGGAAAACTGCCCTGATGTTCTAGGACCAGAGGGTAAAATAGAAATGGAAAGAATCCACTGATCACCTCCTGAAAGAGATCCCCAAAGAAAAACTACTAGGAATACTGTAGCCAAATTCCAGAGTTCCCAGGACATGGAGAAAATATTGCAACCAGCCAGAAAGAAACAATTCAAGTACTGTGGAAACACAATCAGGATACCACAAGATCTAGCAACTTCTACACTAAGGGATCAAAGAGCTTGGAATATGATACTCCACAGGTCAAAAGAGGTAGGATTAAAACCAAGAATCACCTACTCAGCAAAACTGAGTATAATATTTCAGGGGAAAAAATGGACATTCAATGAAATAGAGGATTTTCAAGCATTCTTACTGAAAAGACCAGAGTTCAATAGAAAATTGACTTTTGGACACAAGAATCAAGAGAAGCATGAAAAGGTAAACAGGAAAGAAAAATCATAAGGGATTTATTAAAGTTGAACTGCTTACATTCCAACATGAAAAGACAATATTTGTAACTCATGAGACCTTTCTCAGTATTAGGGTAATTGGAGGGAACGTGTGTGTATGTGTGTGTGTGTGTGTGTGTGTGTGTGTAGACAGATAGATAGATAGATAGATAGATAGATAGATAGATAGATAGACAGACAGACAAAGGGCATAGGGTGAGCTGAATATGAAGAGAGGATATCTAAAAATGAAATTAAGTGTTGAGAGGAGTATACTGAGAGAAAGAAAAAGGGAGAGGTAGAACATACTAAATCATTTCACATAAAAGAAGCAAGAAAGAACTTTTACAATGGAGTGGAAGAGGGGGAGGTGAGCAGGAATAAGTGAACTTATTCTCATTAGATTTAGCTTAAAGAGGGAATAACATACACACTCAGTTAGTATGAAAATCTATCTTAACTTACAGGAAAGCAGGAGTGAAGGGGACAAAAGAGTGAGGATAATAGAAGGAGTGGCAGATTGTGGGAAGGGTAATCAGAAGCAAACACATTTGAGGAGAGACAGGTCAAAGAAGAGAATAGAATAAATGAAGGGCAGGGCAGGATAGAGGAAAATAGAGTTAGTCTTTCATAATATGACTGTAATGGAAATGTTTTGCATGACTACACATGTGTAACCTATATAGAATTCTTGCCTTCTCAACGAGGGTGGGTGGGAAGGGAGGAAGGGAGAGAATATGGAACTCAAAGTTTTAAAAATGAATGTCAAAAATTGTTTTTACAGGCAACTGGGAAATAAGATTTATAGGCAATGGAGCATAGAAATCTATCTTGTCCTACAGGAAAATAGAAAGGAAGGGGATAAAGGGGAGAGGGTGATAGCAGGGAGGGCAGGTTGGAGAAAGGGTAATCAGAATGCACACTGTCCTGGGGTGGGGAGAGGGGAAACATGGGGAGAAATTTGGAATTCAAAATCTTGTGGAAGGGAATGTTGAAAACTAAAAATAAATAAATTAATAATGATTTAAAAAATACAAAATTCTTTTATAGATTCAATCAAAAAGATCACTTTGTGAACTAACAATAAGACTATTATTACAAAATAAGGCACAAAACAGGGAGACATACATTCACCAAAGGTACTGACCATTGTTATGGAGAATATCCTAGGCAAAATAGTGAAGGGATTTCTTCTGGACGATGTGATTCCTGGTTTGTGATACCACTGTGCTGATTGCATTGAGCCCTGCCGTATTTCATGTCCTTCTCAACGAGATTGATAGTCACTTGACAGAGCTCAGCATGGTAATTCAATTTAATGTAACAAGCATCTATCATGGTTTAAAAATATATTATTAGTATACAGAAACACAAATAGATGAAAAATTCCTATCATCCAGAACGAATTGGATGAGTTGTTCATATATCAATCTGCCTTGGACAGATGTTGCAGTTGTACAACAATAAAAATAATATCTAGCACTTATATAGTGTTTTAATGTTTACAAAGCACTTTATAAATATTATCTCATTTATCCTCCCAAGAGTCCATTGTTACCACCATTTTATATGAGGAAATTGAGGCGGACAGAGGGTAAGTGACTTGACCGGGATCACATAGTTATTGTGTCAAAAGCTGTATTTTACCTCAATTCTTCTTGCTTCCAACTCCAGTGCTCTACCTCTGAGCTATTCATTTGCCTCAGTGATGTGGAACTAGAGTTGAGTAAGAGAGCAGAGTAGATTTTAACTGAGAAAATGTGCATTGCTTATAACAATTCCAAACTACTGCATTACACAAAAAACTATCCCTGTGATATCAATAGTCTTATAAAGGTTTAAGTTTGGGAATCATAGATTATCACAATCTCTGAATGATCAAAATTTGTTGTTTGTCCTTTGTTGTCTTGACTGGTGGGTGAATTGGATTTCAGTGAGGCAAAGTTGCACAAGTTGTCAAACTCATTCTTTCTTCCAGGGTCATTAAAGTCCAATGGCAGGATAAAAGTCAAAATGACTGACAATGGCCCAGGATGCAGTGGATGACCTGAATCAAAACCAAAGGAGATCCAAAGGGTAGCAGAGTAGATGCATGCTGAACATAAGTAGGCTATAGCAAATTTATAACTATGACTTGCTCAAAAGTATTGGCAGAAAATAGATCACCCAGAAAAAGTCTGCCAGAAATACAGGGTGGCCAGTCATGGAGAAAGAGCAAAGAATAATGCATGAACAGCCTGAGTGCTGCACTGTTACTCAAAAAATGTTAAAAGATGAAAAATAAGATCTCTAGTACCTTGAGTAGATGACTTTAGGGTTGGACATGACTGAAAAACAACTAAACAACAAGGGCAACATGTACAAAGCTTACTGTCCTGTATCCTCAAGCAAGCCATAGGTCTTAGTTTCCACATCTGTAAAATGGGGGGAAAGGGGGAAGGTAGGGGGAGTGGTCAGATTTTGTTGTCTCTGAGATCTTTCCACTTCTAGGTCTTTGTATCCTATGGAGGATTTATGGGAAAATGTGGAAAAGATCTAAGAAGAAGAAGAGGTATGGATGGGATATGGTTCCTCCTACATTGGGGAATACACACAATTCATTGATAGTTTCATAGCTACGTCAGAGTTTAGTAGGTTCACCTAATTCTGTCCCCATCATTAAGATCACCTTGGAGAAACTTTTGGAAATTTCACTACAAAACTTCACATGAAAAACTGGAGAAAGAAAGTCATTCTCTTGCAAGTCTTTCAGTACATTGATTTTGTGTTACCAGCTTCTTTTATCCAATTTGGACCAACTGTTTACGCTACTCCATTCGTACCTCACTCCTGCACCCATCCCAGAAAAATAAAAATGTCTGAGTACTGCCTTTGTCATTCTGTATGGCTATCTCTCCTTAATTCCTGGGAGTAATAAACTTAGCTGCAGCTTTGAAATTCTGCCAGGAATCCCACTATTATATAATAATCACATTTTGTGATTACATCATTTTACTTTCTCCCTGCTCTTTGTGCAGTATGATCAAAGCCAAAGAGCATCCATCGGAGACAGAGGCCAGATCTCCATAAACAAAATGGAGAGAATTTAGAAAATACAATGGGTAGGCCACTTTTAGACCTTTTTGAATGTCAATGAAGATTGTGAGCTTTATCTTTGGATAAGTGTATATACATATCACATCTAAAGTCTAAATGCCAGCTAATGTCTATAGTAAGTAAGAAAATCAATCCAATAAATTAGTTCTGTTCTCTGCAAATACCTACCATTTAAAAAAAAAAGATACTGTCTTCAATTCAAGATGGTGACTCCTATGAGTAAATGACAAGATGTTTAAATTTCTATAAGCATTCTTTAAATAAATTTAAAGTGGCATCTTTTGTTTTTACATTGTTAAAATTTCTCCCAGTATCTCTCCTTTTCTACCTCCCCATCACAGAGGGCCAGTTTATTAAAAAAAAAATTCACAAAAAAAAGAAAGAAGAGGAAAAAATTAGCAAAATTAACCAACACATTCAAAAAAATTCTGAAAATTTATTCAGTATTCATCATCTATGAACTTGTCCCCTGTGCAAAAGAGTAGAGTAGGTGTCTTGCATATCTCTTCTTTGGGGTCATACTTGTTCTTTGTAATTTACAAGTATGTTTTAAAATTTACTTTAAATTTTTTTGTTTCTATTAACATCTGCTTTTGTTTCACTTTTATTTCCAAACATATCCCTCCCTGCCCCCCTTCTACTTAGAGGGTTACCTTGATAACAAACACTTTTTTTTGTTAAAAAAAAGAAAAAAGAAGCTGAATAAAGTAAACTGAACATCAAGTAAATCCTCTAGCATATGCAATGCTAGTTATCCAAATTACCCCACCTCTCTAAAGAACCTAAGGGAGACAAACACATGGTTTTCCAGGATTCAGTATTGAGTATTTTATTATTATTGTTCTTTCCATTTACATGGTTGTAGTCATTCTGTATATTGTTTTCTTCATTCTGCTCACTTCATTATATGCATCAAACCAAATGTCTTCCCAAGCTTTCCCATATTATCCATATTCTCATTGATGTTTGAATCATGTTCCTGTTTACTAAAATATTTTACTGTGATCATGTATATAGTAATCTACTATAGGCTCCTATTTTGAGGAAAACATCATTCTCCTTCACAAAAACATCACAAAAATAGCTCCACATTATTCTCTTCTACAGTGGACATAGTCACTATTTATTCTTTAGTTTTTACATGGGAATGTGTGTACTTAGCTAAATTCTGACTGCATATGCAGGGAAATTCATTTAGTAAGGGCATACTTACATGTCTTTTTGACTATAACCACTAATTGGTATAAACTATGGTCTTTTAAGCTCAGCAGTCATTATTTCAGGACAATAAAAGATAATGTGCAGAGGCAGCCAGATAGGACAGTGGATAGGGCACCGGCCCTCAAGTCAGGAGGACTGGAGTTCAAAATAGGCCTCAGACACTTCTTAGCTGTGTGACCCTGGGCAAGTCACATAACCCCTATTGCCTCCAAAAAAAAAATAATGTGCATTTGATGAGGGCTGGAAGGGGAGGGGATGAGACCCCCACAAAGACCAGAGTACCAGAGGCAGGCCACCTGGAAGGAATTCATGGACTCAAGCATTATTGAGGTCAAGGTAAAGATTTATTACACTTTTCAGCAGGCAAGAGTTCTTAGGGAACCTGCAACCTTAGAGGGGGACAGGTAGTTTACATAGGATATTCCACAATAAAGCCATGTGCCAAATATGCTAACTAGGTGTTTTGGTGTGGGATTAGGGAGTGGTTAAGGAGTGGTCAGTTCTTAAAGGAACATGCACTTTTGGTGTCTACTGCGCAGGTGTTTTACTCAAAATTCATCAGAAAACAGCCCAAGAGAGGGTGGGGCTACCTGGAGGTGTGGTTTTAGGCCTGAAAAGTCACTAAGTCGACCAATGGTCAGGGCTGGCTCAGAAATATCAGGTTGCTCTCGTCAATGTCTTGTTAGACAAGATAAATGCAAGGGAGTATACTTATGTCTAAGTCTAGGATTCATATGATTGGTCAGTGAGTAGCAAATGTCTTTATGACCCAGTGCACAGCCCATTCAGTTAGTTCAGACTAATAAGTTCTATAGGTGTAGCTGGCTGCTGTATCAGGAAGGGAGATAATGGTTATTGCTGGGCAGGCTGTGTCCTTGGGCTGGGGAGAAACTGCCTGGGATAGTGTTTTGAGGCTAGGGCAAAATGTGATTTTTAAAGAGAAATGTGATTTTGAAATTGGGGCCCAAGAACATGCACCCAAGCACCCCATCATATTGACAGTAGTAGACACTTAATAAAAATAGGTAAAATTGAATTGAGTTGTACAAGGATGACTGAATTTGCATCTTGAATCCATCCTTCAGTATCTTTACAAAATACTGACCAGAATAAACTCAGAATCTTTCCTAACAATTTTCTCTAATTCTCCAAATGACTCTATGATGTTACCTATGGACGACTTCCTCCAAGAATGTTGATCTCAACTTAGCTATGCCTGCCCATCCAGTACAACATTTTCTATGCTGTCTCATAAGTTCTCCACAAAATTCTTCAACCTTCTAGGGAAAATCTCTTGACACTGGGAGGATACAGGTGGGTTGGCATGCATAGATTATTCCCTAGTTATCACTTATTTCTGCCCATGATATGATCTTCTTTTTCTGTCAACCATTTCTCTGATGACAAAGATTCCTTTTTATGGCATCTCTTACCTTATTCCTTATTTATATTGTGCTGCAACCAGTCTGCACCCTTGGAAGCTCCTCTGATTTTCCTTTGGCTGAACTTCAATTTCAAATCTTTGGAGAAGCCAACAATCTAAAAACAATAGTTGTCCTTCCATGTAAAACTACACACAAGGCCCTAGTGAATGAATTTGCTAAAAGGTGCTTCTTATTTATAGAGAGTTTTGTAAGTAAGTTCAGTCATTAGCCTCAAAAGATATAAATCTTAAAGGAACCAAATATTCTCAGAAAAAAAACAACATACATACATATATACACATATATGTGTATGAATGTGTGTATATATTATATATGTGTGTGTGTGTGTGTGTGTGTGTGTGTGTGTGTATTTCAAGTAGACTTACAAAGTCAATATGTACATTTATCCCTTCCACATTATGAGTTTCCCCATCTGGTTTCTATATATCAGGGGTAGGCATAAGAAATGAAAGGCGGATTTTGGAGCAGTTGTGCACAAGCTACAGACAACACGCAAAGGCCAGCAGATGACACAGAAAATGTTCAAAAACTCAGAAATGCATAAAATATATGTAAGTACTATAAACATCCCATAGAAGAAAAAGAAGACATTCAGATCTCTTCTCTGGTGTGAAGGGAGGACCAAAACATTTTACATGGATTTTCCAGATGGGGGTGCAGGGCTTAGGGATATGCCTTCCCCTCCATGTGGAAGGGATAACTGTCCTCGCTAAGGAAGTTAACAAGATTACTCAGAGAGAAGCAGTCACACCTCCATAATAACCTCCATTTTGATCAAGCATAGTTTCCTTAATTGTATCCTCCCCTCTCCCTCTTTAAAAAACTGAAGGCTTGCATCTAGGGAGTGCTGGGAGCTGACTCCAATCATTAAATTGTCAATGTGAGCACTTACACCTCAGAAATCAGTAAATGCTACAAATTAGGATTTGATTTATTATTTGTTGACTGTCTAGACTTAAGTGTTGGAGAAAATATTAACAATGCTAATGAAACCGAAAAGTGTATCCTGCATACATCTTTTCAGAAAGCTGGTTATTAAACATTTATCAACATACTCTTGCCTACAGCCCTGTAGTCCCAGTTCCCTAATAATGAAACAAAAATTTCAGTTGAATTAGTAGAAATAATATTGCTTGTCACCTACAGCAAGGATCTTGCTCTGTGCATCACCTCTTTCGTTTTACCAGTTTCTCTTATCCAGTCTGGACTAGTTGTACACGTCCCTCTCACTTATCTCACTCCTTTCTACACCCACTCCTGCTTAACAGAACATACACAGCATCAACACAGAGAATTAATCTATCAATCAGTAAACATTATCAAGTACTTCCTATGTGTCAGGCGATATGTTAAGCACTGGGGATATAAAAAAGAAGCAAAAGATAATCCCTGTCTTCAATGAGTTTACAATCTAATGGGGAAGACAACATGCAAACAAATATATACAAAGTTAAGCTACACACAGGATAAATAGGAAGTAATTTACAGAGGGAAAGCATTAGGATTAAGAAGGATAGGGGAAAGCTCCTTGTACACGGTGGGATTTTAGTTGAGACTTGCAGGAAGCCAAAGGGGTCAGTGGTTGGAGCAAAGGAAGGAGAATGTTCCAGGCAGAGAGAATGCATAGAGGTGAGAGACTGAATAATAATGAACAATTCTTTAAAACTTGACTTGAACGCCACCCACTTCAGTGGAGCCACCATGGTAGCTCCTTCTTAACTTGACCTAAAATACTTTTTAGTTAAAATATATCATTTGTTTTCCACAACAATCCTGTGAAGTGGTCAAAGGTTATTAACTTTATTTTATAGATGAGGAAATTGATTAAAGGTTAAAGTTCATATTTCACTGGATTTAAAACTGAGACTATAGGAAATCATCTAATCCAAACTTCTCATTTTATATATGATGTGAGGCCCAAAGAGTTCAGGTGACTTGTCCTATCCTCCAGTTGCTTCTCTGAGAACGTACTCACCAGACTGATTAGATATCACCATTATCTAGTTGACCCTCAGATTGCTAGGTTGAATCCTCCAATATGTACCATACATTCATACTCCCCTGTGACACACCTGTCATGTACTTCATTCTCTACCCCTTGCTCAGGGAACAATGATCAATTCTACACTACCTTCCCTGAGAAAGACATATCAATCATTTGCTCTATAATTCTATTCCCATCCCTATGTCTTTAGGACTTAAGCTCCTTGAGGGTTGCTTTTTGTATTCATATCCCTAACACTGTCGCATAATAAGCACTAAATGAATATTTTTATTCATTCATTCCAACATCATGTAAGTAACATCATGAATTTAATACTTGGTATATACTGTATTGTTGATTTTCTATGTGCATAGGTTTCAGTTTCTTAAATAGATCATATTTAATAGATCTATAGATCATGTAGTTTATTGGGCTTCCTAACTGCAGTCTAGAACAATAAGCAGAGTCCTGAAGAAAACCTGCAATCTAGTCTGAAATGAAGTAGTTGTATGTCCTTGGGTAATGACTTTTTCTCTCTTGGTTTCAGCTTCCTCCTTTATTAAAAGAGAAGGTTGGACTGTATGACATCTGCGGTCCTTTCCAGACTAAAACTTTAATATTTTTGTGCTTAATTAATATTTGATTGACTGGTTAATTAAGATAAATAATATCTTACTCTCTTCCTGGTCAACACAATATTTCTAATTAATCCCAGCTCATTAAACTCTTGAGTTTGAAGGGTTGGACAGTTGAAAGACGAAAAAGGAGATGAAAAAGAAGTCAATTCCAAAGCAAAGTATTTCTATGGGTCATCCCAGGAAAAAAAAAAATCCCTGGGACTCAAGTTGTTACTACACTGAGAATTTGATGGCAGATTCTAGAAATTGTTGGGTAACCCAAAGCAATATTTGGGGCAAATAACAACTACCAGAAAATGCCAGCAGCCATGAATGTCACCCATGCCATGTCACCCTTGAGTCAACAGCTCTTACATGATACAATAGACTTGGGCATACTTTAGAGGATTTCATATTTCCCTGGTTCACTGCCCCCACCCAGATACTCTGAAGACTGCATTATCAGACACCACCCTGGGTGTTGTCAACAACTCCCCAGGCAAGCACAGGATTCACAAAACTCTAAGAAGAAAGATACGTTAACAAGTCGATGAAAAACAAACAAAATTTCCATTTGAATTCTACTAGAAATAACAATCCCCTCCAGTTAACAACCCCTCCCTAGAAATCCCTAAAAGCTCAACCACTTAATAGTTATTCATGGTATAGAACTCCCAGCTGCAGAACATCTTGGTGGGCCAAAAGTTGATCTTTATCAGCCTTTTCTCCTATGGTTCTTACACTTATCTGCTCGGTGTGGGTCATCCCTCTTCTTGCGGTAATCTGTAGTTTCCAGTACAAGGTGATATCATTACTCCCATCACTATTTACTTTCACCATTCCTGCTTGGAAGACTCATTGTCCTTTTCTACAGTACTTGGGCAGTGGTGTCCTGGTCAGTGTCAGCGTCCCAATCAGGTTGTTCTCAGGCAAAGCTTTTCTTCAGAAATGAGGAACATTTTTAGAGTGCCTTTGTCTTGACTGGGAACTCTTGAAATCCCAGTGTCCAGCTTTTAATTAATGACTGAGTGTAATCAGGTTAAGTGAAGACCCTTCAGGCATGAATTCTCCAAAACCCCAATCCTTCCTGCCAAAGCTAAAATAACTAAGTATCCTCCTTAGGCAAATAAAATGCTCAGGGATGGAGGAGACCCACCAAAGTTCCCATAACATGATCTGCTGTACCCCCGCTTTTACTTTCCTTCACCACCCCCTTATGCTACATTAGCACTTTTCCTTAAGTTCCATATTTGGTAACAACTGTCATTGGTGAGCAACAATCCTTTCCATGTTCTTTGTGTTCTTTGCCTCTGGGGTAGATTCCCACTCTTTGACTGTATGCCTGGATTCCTAGCTAATGGCAAGAGAGGCTAGTGGGCTTCCGCATTAGGAAGTATATAATGTTGTACTCCTCTCTGTGTGTGGGGTAAAGCACTCTAAATTGACTGCTCAGAGGTGTCTCAAGGTAAAAACAGAAAATCTCCTTTATTCGGTTCTCATGAGAAACCGGGTGGTCCCTTCACAAGTAAAATTGGAGTAGGGAGGAGCCTTACAGAAGCAGAATGGCAATTTATATAGACCCTGATGCGAAAATCCCCCTCCAACCACTGACCATTATTCTCATTGGCTGAGAAGCAAGGTCCTACATTCTAGGTGCGAAATCTAACCAATCCCTTTTGAAACCTGGTTCAAATTTCCCGCTCCTGGACGCTACAAAACCGTGAAAATACACATCATTATATGCAAATTAGGCATTGAAAATATATGCAAATGAAGCATTGATGACTCAAGCAAATTGGGCATTGAGAACTTATGCAAATCAGGTGGACCTGTGTGAGGACTGCAGACTGCGTGTGCATATGCAGATTAGGTATTGAGGAGTTAGTGAGTCATATCCAATCACTGATCCTAAAGCAATACATAGCCTTATATGGAAATCACCCGACTCAGGAGGAATGGAAACCTGGGCCTAAGATCTCTTCAACTCCAGGGAGAAGAGTCCATATTCCTGAGAAGTCTTCACTAAATCTGTTCCCATTCATCTCTGCTCAGGTGCACTCCCTTGCTGACACTGCCCATGGTCTCATGGGAAGTGCCCCTTCTCATGAAATTGTAATAAATTCCTTTTTTCCTTCTATCTTGAGAAGCCTCTGAGTTTAATGTGAGTAAGGATCACTGTAACCCACACGGTGGCAAATAGATATCCCTATTCTTGGGTTTATCTCTTGCACTGCAGCTCCGCTAACTTCTAGCTTCATGTTAGTCCACTCCCCCCCACCTTGTCCCTCTGGTGTTTTCTTCTTAAATGACATTATGGGCATCAGGGGAGGGTTCTCCTATTCCTTGTGGCTTCCCATGGTATTCCCCAGGTGGAAAGATGGACAGAAGAAACTCAAACATTCTTTCTACTTTTTCTGCCACTATTCAAGATACAGGGTAAGAGTTTAAGTCTGAGACCAATTTTTATTACACAATGAAGTGTTCCTAGAGTCATATGCCTCTCCAGGTTATACTCCCTGACTCTAGGAACTTTAGCATGCCACAAAAATCTCATCACTCTCTAAATGCATCTTACCCTTGAACTTCTGACATTGGAATATGCTCTGAATGACTGAACTCCTTATCTCAAAAGAATTTGAGTCCCATGGGTCTACAGGCCCAGGAAAACCCCACCTTGAACTCTCCTGAAATCTATCCACTTGATTTGGCTTTTCATACCCAAATCTGCTACCCTTAACCTAGCCTGGCCCTAGTCTGCTACCTCCAGATTGCCTCTAGTTACTTCCCACCCTGGATCCCATCAAAATCCTGTTTTTTTGGTTGCTTGTGCCTGACCTCTAGTTATCTCAGCTACTGACCACTCCCATCAAGATCCTCCCTAAACCTCTCCTCTAGTTACTCCAGACTATTTAGCCAACCATAGATCCTTCCCATAATTTTTCTGTATATAAGATGCATCTTGATTCTATCTGGTTCACTTGAAGCATTGAAGCATCACAAATGCTCAGATTTCTTAAGAGTCTGGTCAATATGGCAGATCTTAAATAAACTTTGTTTTTCTTTGGCTGAAAGGTTTGAGTACAATTTATTCAAGTAGGACCCAGCATGCTAGTATTTTGAGGTCCCTGAGCACCCCTAAACCTCAATATGACCATCAGTGTGCTAGTCAATGTGTACAAGATGACTCTTGGGGAATAAGGAAAGTAGGCAGGACACACTTTTAAAGTTTCATGTCCACTAAATTTTTCTCCATCACATAAGGCTGGAGACAACCAATGAAACAATAAATCAAGCCCTAACTTGTAGCATTTGCCAATATGTAAGGGGTAAATGCTCACATTGAAAATTTAACAATCAGCTCTCCGTAGCCTAAACTGATTTCAGCATACCCCTGCCTCTGTCCTTGTGACCTCTTTCTCTGATTGACTGGCTCATCCTATAAGAAACACCAAGAAAGACACCAAGGGCAGAAACACTTTCCTTTCCAGACTTCCAGGACTTTCTATACCATGGCCAAGTATTTTCATCTCAGACTAGATCCACTCTTCAGCTTCCCTTTATGTGTTATCTTCCTCCATGAGAATGTAAGGTCCTTTAGGGGCTGGGATTTATAGCTTGTGTTTGTATTTTGAGAGTTTCCTAGAGAGCCTGACAAACAGTAACTGCTTTAAAAATATTTGTTAACTTGAAAGAGGCTCCATAAATATGACACATGTAGAAATTATACTTATAGAAATTAAGTGGTACAGTGGATAGAATGCCAGGCTTGGAGTCAGGAAGAGTTGAATTCAAATCCAACCTCAGACATTTAGTAGCTGTGTGATCCTGGGCAAAACCTATTTGCCTCAGTTTCCTCACTTGTAAAATGAGCTAGAGAAGGTAGTAATAAACCACTCCAGTATCTTTGCCAAGAAAACCCCAGATGGGGTCATAAAGAGTGGGAAATGACTGAAACAACTCAACAACAACAAAGAAATCATTTCAGGTGGTATTTCAGAACTAATTAGACAAGGGGCAGCTAGGTGGTGCAGTGCATAGAGCACCAGCCCTGAAGTTAGGAGACCCTCAGTTCAAATCCAACCTCAGACACTTGACACTTTCTAGCAACAAAGTAAGGATCAATTCACAGCTGCTTGTGCTAATTTTGACCTAACAACACCAAGAAAACACAGGTGCTCCATCAGCTACAACCACACCATTCATATATGGAACCATCAGAGCAAATGGAGAACTTTTGAATGCTGTGGCTAAGTTCACTTACCTTGGTAGTGTACTTTCCAGGGATGTACACATTAATAGTGAGATTGACGTAGGCATTGCCAGAGCTAGCTCAGGGTTTGAGAGGCTCCTAAGGAAAGTATGGGAGAGAAGAGGCATTAGATTGACTACCAAACTGAAGGTCTACAGAGACATTGTGCTGACCTATGCATGTATATGCCTATGAACTCTGTCTGACACTCTACCATTGCCATGCCATGAAACTGAATCACTTCCATTGAATTGTCTTAGGAAGATTCTGAAGATCACCTGGTGACATAAGGTACCAGACACTGAGGTCCTTCCTTGAACTAAACTGCCAAGTATTCAAACTATGCTTCAGAGAGTGCAACTCAAATGGGCTGGCCATGTTGTTTGAATGTAAACATACACTTGCCTAAAAGACTATTTTATGGAGAACTCCCACAGAGCAAGTGATCTCATGGTGGTCAGAAGAAGCGATACAAGGACACTCTCAAGATCTCTCTTAAGAACTTTAGAATAGATTGTGTGACATGGGAGACATTGCATTGAGTGCCCACATCAGAAAGGGTGCTGTGCTCTGTGGGCAAAGCAGAACTGAAACAGTTCAAAGGAAGTGTAGGATGCGCAAATGTTCACATGAACTATTTTTGCCCAACCTGTGACAGAGCATTCCGAGCTTGTATTGGTCTGATCAGTCACAGTGATACACGCTGAAACTTGACTTCAGCTCAGTGATGTCATTTTGGTCCTCTTCGAGAATGAAGGACAACAGCCAACCAGCTGTGTGACCCCTGGGAGCGTCACTTAACCCTAAGTGCCTCACAAAAACAAAACCAAAAAAAAAAAAAGAACTAATTATACATAAAAGGTCTTTCAGCAGAGTCTGGATTGGCATTTGTTGGGGATATTGTAAAGAATTTGTTTTGTAACTTTCTAATGAATATAGTTATGTAACATTGCGCATTACAGCTATTACTTCATTTAGTCATTTTTCTGTTATGTCTGACTCTTCTTAACTCCATTTGGAGTTTTCTTGACAAAGATATTGGAATGGTTTACCATTTCCTTCTCTGGTTCATTTTACAGATAAGAAACTGAGGCAAATATGGTTGTTAGTTGCCCAGAGTTACACAGCTAGTGTCTGAGGCAGGATTTAAACTCAGGAAAATGAGTGTTTCTAAGTCCATGCTAGGCACTCCAGGTACCACCTGGCTGTCCCATAGCTATCTACATGTATCTTATTCACCTGCTGGGGAGGAGAGGGAACCTGTGGTCTTGAGGCCACATGTGGCCCTCTAGGTCATTAAGGGTGGTCCTTTGACTGAATCCAAACTTCACAGAACAAAACCCCTTAATAAAAGGATTTGTTCTATAAAACTTGGACTCCGTTAAAAAGCCACACCCAAGGACCTAGAAGGCCACATGTAGCCTTGAAGTCCCAGGTTCCCCACCCCTATGACTAAACCAACTTCCATGAGGTGAGTGAAAGAATCTTCTCTAATTAAAAAAAATCCCCCAAGCTCAGTCAGTATTCTGTACACAAATGGAACTTAAATGTTTACTGAATGTATATTACAAAGATTTCTATTCAAGAACAATTTGTACTAGATGGCTCTTGAGATTATTTTAAACTCTGAGATTTTGTGAAGTTACTCCATATTGCTAGGGTTCATAGGACTACAGACTTATAGAATTCCAAGTCACAGGGTACCTGAAAGATCTTCTAACTTCTACTTTTTTTCCGATAAGAAATCTGAGGCTGAGAGGGGAAAGTGACTTGCTTAAGGTCATACAGTAAGTAATAGAGTTCAAACTCAGATTGTTTGGCTCCAAAGTCAAAATTCTAGCCACACTGTTATTTCCGTTTTGATTCTATCTACCTAATTTTTACTGAAAAGCTTGAACATGTCAAGTCACTCGAGTACTTCACTATCCAGGATCTAAAAAAGAGTTAGAAATATTTTCATCAACTATAAAATAAATGTATTTGGGTCTTTTTTTTTTTTGCTACTATTTTTATCTACTCTGTGTATATTTAAAATTAAAATGTAAGTTTGTTGGGGACAAGGATTACTTGTGTTGATGAACTGGTTTTTTTAATTTTAATTTATGGAACAAAACATGCATTTCCATGACATAGTACAATAAAAAAGATTATTGTACATGAAACTGCCAATCTACTATGCACAATTTGCTATTCCTTTCAAATACACAACAAAATTATCATATGAATTTCTTTTTTTTTCTTTTCTCTTTCCTCTTCGCCCTCCCCCCCATCCCCCACCATGGCTACCATTAGGCACAAATAGGTATACTGTAAAATTATTCCATACATATTTCAATTTATCAGTTCTTTCTCTGGATACAAACAACATCTTTCTTCTGATGTCCTTTATAGTTAATTTGGGTAATTGTTTTTTGTTTTTTTGCTTTTCAGAGAATCCTCAGTGCTTAGTATAACACATAAGTAAGGGCTTAATAAATGTTGTTAATTAATTGATTGATTTTTTTTTTATTATTATAAGCACCAATTTGCTACTTGGAATCAACTCCACAGATTTAGTAAAAGCTCTAGTCAGTTCCAGTCAAGGGAAAAAAATAACCTTTGGAGAGAAAGAATCACTAATTAAATAGCTCTCAGTGGAGTTCAGTGGAGGACAGATTAAATAATACCTGCGAAATATGGTATCAGAGGAAAATATCAAAATCATTACGTTACTCATGTTAATAATTGACATCAGCAGAAAACAAAAATAAGCAAAAGAGGAAACTGACTTCCATCTTCCAATCAGAAATTAATCCTGGGCTTCACAATTCAGCAGGAGAATAATGAAACCCTGGGGTAATGAGTTGGCTTTGGTTTGAGGTCCTACACGAAGCAGGATGAAGTGAACCAGAGAAATGAACTCAGCTGGATAAAATGGGTTAAAATTAGTAAGTGGGCTAAATCCTGCACCCACTGCCTTAAGGCAGCAGGTGGTGAAAAGATGATAGAAGAATGACAGGCACCAGACAAGGTCTTACCACGAGCTCTGTCTGCTGAAGAAATGAGTCACCTCATGTCTTTCACCGATACCATCATTATCACCACATACCTGCCAGTTGGTTGGGTTTCAGTGTTTATCCTAGGTTGCACAATCTGTGGCGCTGTCATTGCTGAAGAAACTGAAGGGGAAAATCAGAAACAAAAACAAACTCTGTGTGTGTGTGTATGTGTGTGTGTGTATATGTATATGTGTGTGTGTTTGTGTGTGTGTGTGTGCGTGTATCATTGTAGAATCAGGAAGATCTGGGTTCAAGTCTCATCTCTGACATATAGTAGCATTAATGCACTGAGCAAGTCACTTCACTTTTCAGTACCTCCTGCCAAATCTCTAATTCTCCTAGATTTTCACCCTTTTAGGTTACTCTCTCTCCATTTTCAGGAACTTAGTATCTCTTCCTCCTCTTTCCATCGTCTGCCCTTTTACTGAGGGATCTAAACACGCATGTTGATATTTCCTCAATCTTCTAAATCCCATGATCTACTCCTACCTTCCCTTTTAGGTATGTATAAGAATAGTCTGGCTCTGTATCTCACCATAACCCATAAGCGTTCCATTTCCTATCAAAAACTCTGACATACCTCTAACTGACTATAACCTCCTGTCATTCTATCTCCTCATATGCCTCACAACTCCTAAACCTATACTTTGACTTCCAATCTCTCCGCCTTTTGGGCCATTTCCCCTGCTTTGAATTCACTTTCGTTCATTCCAATGTCAACTTTATAATGCAACAATTCAACTTCACCCAGTCCTCTGCTCTTAAATTTCTCACTCCCTTGTCCTATCTGCGTTCATATTTTGCCAAACCCCAGCACTAGAATATTCCAAACACCAGCTTCCTCCATTCGACTCATGTTCTCCTAAATAGAGCTGGGAAGTCACACAACAGTACTAAATGGGCACACTTCAAATTTATGTTATCCAAGATCAGCTGGGCCCTCACTTCCACAAGAAGATCCTTTTATTTTTTCCTAATCAATTCCCTAATTCTCACCACAATGCTATTTCAAACCTTCTCTTCTTTCTTCAGACTTGCCATACCTACCCCATCTTCCCTCCACCTTCTCAGCTGAGGACTTTGCCTCTTTACTGAGAAAATTAAGGTCAATCACCATAAGCATATTCCTTCCCTATTCTCTTAATGTCAAACTCCTTGGTGTCATTCCTTTCTCTCTCCCCTTTACACCCAAACTCTGCTAATGAGATGGCCAGACCTCTCCTTACCAAGATCAACTCCCCTGCATGTGCACTTGATTTTACCCTTCTGTCTTGTCCAGAAGAGTATAATCTCATTCATCTCCTCTCTTTAATTTTTAGTTTCTGTCTACTGGTTCCTTCTCTGATGCCTTCAAACATATCCAAATCAACTCCAGTCTTAAAAAACCTTTTACTAGACCTTATCAATTCCTCAAGCTGTCATCCTTTGTCATTTCTCAAACACCTAGAGAAAGGGAGCAAGTATTTACTACGTGATAGGCACTGGGCTAAGTGTCAAGTGCTTTACAAATATTGTCTCATTTCACCCTCTCAGCAACTCTATGAGGCTGGTTCTACTATGATCTTTATTTTACGGTGGAGGAAACTGAGAAAGACAGAGGTTAAATGACTTGCCCAGAGTAACCCAGCTAGTAAGTGTCTGAGGCAGTGTTTGAAGTCTTAGACCTTCCTGACTCTAGACTCCTTGCTCTATGCATGTACTACCAAGCTGCCCAGCTGTCTACACCCATTGCTTTTATTTCCTCTCTTTGCACACCTCCTCATAAACCCTCTGCAATTTAGTTTCCTGCCTATATCACTCATCTGAAACTACTCCGTCCAAAGTTACCAGTCATCTCTTAATCAACAGATCTCATCCTTCTTGATCTCTCTACAACATTTGAGACACACTGTCCTCCTGGATACTCTTTCTTCTTCCTCTATCCCAATTCTTCTCTTACTTACATGACAGCTCCTCAGTCTTTTTTTCTGACTCATCATCCATCCATATGTTAACTCCTAACTGTAGATATTGCCCAAGACTGTTCCGGGCCCTCTTTTCTTCTCTCTCAATTCTCTCTGTTAGTAACCTCATCAGCTCCCATAGGTTTAATTATTAACTCTGCATATGACTCATAGATCTGCATACACAACCATGAACTAGGTGTTTCTCCCTTGAACTTCAGTTCTGCATCACCAAGTGTCTATCAGACATTTTAGAGTTGATGTACCAAAGTAATCTTGAACTGAAAATGTTATATTATATATATATATGGATGTATGTACATATGCATATGTTCATATGTGTGTGTGTGTGTGTATTCTAAAACCCACTCCTCTTCCAAACTTCCCTATATCCTTTAAGGACACTACCTTTTTTCCAGTCTCTGAGATTTGTAGCCTCAAAGTTAATCTTTTCCTTATATTCCCTCATCTCACATGCCCAATAAATTACAAAATCTTGCTGTTTCTATTTCCACATCTCTAGTAACTCCTTATACAGCTGCCTCCTAGGTCAAGTCTTTATCTTCTCTTGCCTAGACAATTACAATAGACTTTTAAGTGGACTCTCTGCCTTATCTCTTCCAGATCCAATTCATCCTATACATTATGGTCAAAGCAATTCTCCTTAAATGTAGATATGACTACATAACTCCCTTATTCGATAAACTTCAGTGGTTCCCTATGGCCTCTACAGAAAAAAATACATATATATTATACAGCACATATGTGAATACTTACACATATATACATACGCGCGCGCACACACACACACACACACACACACACTTTTTTTGCACTCTGAGATCCAACCAAACATTCCTCATCTCTTTTCCTCCCTTCTCTGTGACTTTGCATTGGCCCTTCCCCCAGGCTGGAGTAGATGGACTTCTCACCTCCCTTGCAGAATCCCTGTCTTCCAATGACACAGACTCAATCACCACCTCTAATGAAGCTTTTCCTAAACCCTCTTTCCCTAACTACCTTATATTTAACTACCTTGAGTGCATTTGGTCTTATTTTCCCTATATTTATTCTGTATATACTTATATAGGTACAGCACTCCCTATTGAATATAAGGTCCTAAAGAAAGGAGTTGTTTCATCCTTTTTATTTGTATGCCCAATCTGGCACAAATCATAGTTAATACTTAATACAAGCAGGTTGCTTGACTGATTGATAAATTGTCCAACATTACTTAGGCATTAGTAGAAGCAGTTTCCTTATCTAGAGTTTCCATGCAGTGGAATCACCAGCCCAGACAACACACACACACACACACACACACACACACACACACACACACACACACGGACCACATAGTATAAAGGATAGTGTGTTGGCTTTGGAGGTAGGAAGAATTAGGTTTAAATTCTACCTGGGTCATGTATTAGCCCTGCAACCATGGGCAAATCATTTCATCTCTTGAATGAAAGAGTCCTTAAGGGGAACTCCCTATGCCAGTCAATTAGTCAAGCTAATTGACATCTAGATTAGGGATCCGTTTAGCTAGAGGGATGATCCAAAGAGTTCCCTGTACCCAAAACAGTAACAATTTATGTAACCCTTCATGGATCACAAAGTATCTTTCATGTCATTTTATCCTCACAACAACTTGTAGGGGCTTTAATCCCCATTTTACAGATAAGAAAGTTGAGAAAGACATGTGTGTAATGATTTAAAGTTTTGCACACATATGTAATATATGTGTGTATATATGCATGTGTACACATACAACATTCATATACATGTATACATATATAAAATATATATATTTATAAAATCCCCTTTGATTGTAACTCTTATCCAATAAGTACTTGTTTTGTTGTTTAGTCATTTTTCAGTCATATCTCACTCTTCATGACCCCTTTAGGGATTTTCTTGGCAAAGATACCAGAATAGTTTGCCATTTCCTTCTCCAGTTCATTTTACAGATAGAAAACAGAGGCAAATAGGGGGTAAGTGACTTGCCCAGGGTCACACAGGTGATCAGATTTGAACTATGTCTTTCTGACTCCAGGTCCAGAGTTCTATCCACTGTGTCACCTAAATGCCCTATTCCCATTTTACAGATAAATAAACTGAGACTCAAAAAGGTAAGTAATTTGCTCAGTCACACAACTAGTAACTGTCTAAGGTAGGGTTTGAACCCAGTTTCCTATGGATTTCAGAGATTTCTTTTCTACACACACTGCTTCTAGACTGTTAGCAACATTCATCCTAAAACTTCTGCCACATTTGAGTATTAGTAAATTTTGAATGAGAAGCACCTTGACTTGATGGAAATAGAGCTGGACTGGGAGCATGAGCCCTGGGTTTTAGTTTTGGCTTTACGGCTAATTAGTGGTGAGACCTTGCCCTAATCATTTAGGTTTGATTTCCTGATCTGCAAAATTAAGGAGAATTGGGCTAAATGATCCTTAATATTCCCTCCACCTTTAAAATGTTGACATCAGGATTTTGAATGTCAGTTCCATAACTATAACCTTTAGCAAGTTGGATTTGAGTATTTATGGAAAGACTGTGTGCACAAGAATCCCACCGGATGGGAAAATGTGGAGAGGGTTCCAATGGTAGGTGGAAAATGAAATCAAGATTATGTTGAAATAACAATAAAGTCAAAGAAACCCCCAGAAAAAAACAAACAAAAAGCATTCCTAGGAAACTGAAACTGAAGAAACTAATTTCCTTAACAGGTTGATTATGTTGTAATAATTTTATTCATATGGATCATGGAAAAAATTACTTTTGCCTGCCAAGGTGAAAGGATATGAAGTCACCAGCCTGTCTTTCTTTAATGCAAATGATTATTAAAAATCCACACAACAGTTTTAACTGTAGTATGAGAGTTCACACACAGTGATAACAGTCATTCTATTAATATGACTGAAATCTGAGCTCAATTGTCCCTTCCCCTAGAAACTTGGTCAAGGAGGAAAAGTCAAACTACCAGGAAAGGAGTCCAGGGGAGCTTTTTATAAAGCTCCAGAGACAGGGGTTTAATCTGCCCAAGCCTGCCAACAAGACAATCTTGCCATTTTGGTTTTTTATCCTGGGACTAATGATGACTCAGCATTTCCTCACAGGGTTACCATTTAACGCTTCCAAGGCTGACCTCCTATTCCTCTTAACAGTCTTAGCCTAGAAGGATTTTTTTCTTTTTGTGCCTCAAACCATCAATTATCTCAGTTCTTTTGATGGTTCCTGGAAAAGAATAAAGAATTATTTGCATTTAAAAAAGAGCTAAAAGCCTTCAAGACTTTAAATTCTTTCACCTTATCTGTAGGTTTTCCATAATCCATATAAATAAAGTCATTTCCATCTAATGGACCTGTTAGAGAAATCAGTTTTCTCAGTTTCAGATCAGGGAAAGTGGAAGGATTAGATTGCTTTCTCCAAAGTAGGCAGGCTCTCCAGGCAGGAACCGGGTTCTCCAGGGTGGTAGGCTACTGAAACTCGTCTCCCCAGTCTACAAGTGTAGGAGGTGTACCTTCATACAGAAGGCCCAGGGCCCAGCGAGCATACCTAACATCCGGGTAGTCTTACCCAGGTGGCTGCGTATGACTTACAAAGGAAATGATTGATGCTGATGGATGAGTCTCTGCTACCTTATCTCAATGGAGAACAGGGACTCAGTCATAAGAGTCCCAGTTTCTAAAGGGCTTTAAAGTGTACAAAAAGTAATTTTTCCTCATAACAACCTTGTGTTTTAGGTAGTACAAAGTTCATGATTTCCATTTTATAGGTGAGGAAGGACTTTCTGATGTTAAATGACTTCCCCATGGCCACACAGCTAGAAAACGCCAGTGAAGATATGAAGCTATGTTTCTTCATGGCTGCTCTCTCCAGCATATTATCCTTCCTGAACATTCTGATATGCCTTCTATTTATTCAGAGTTTTTAACCTGGGGTCTGTGAACTTTAAAAAAAATTGTGTTTCAACAGAATTGATTCTATTTTATTTTTTGCTTTATAATCCTGAGGAGAGGTCCACAAGCTTTGCCAGATGGCCAAAGGGGTTTAGAATTTTTAAGAACCCTTGCTCTAGAAGGAGCAGAATGATGTGTGCCAGTGAATACTGGCACAGCTCCATGTTAATACTGTTTTAGGGTCAAAATTACAATTCTCAGTTTTCTCCAGAGCATCAATGTAACCAATATTTATAGAGCCATTTCATTTGGAAAATGTTAGATATACTTAACAGAACTGGCACAGCACCCCAAATGTAGTGGTCTATAGAGTATGCTAAGTCGGGAAGACCTGGATATGCATCTTGCCTCTGAAGCATAAACAGTGTGACCCCAGGTAAATCACCCCACCTCTCTGGCCCTCCATTTCCTCATTTGTAAATGGAGATCATAATACCTGCAGTACTTACCTGACAACATTGCTGAGAGGCTGAAATAACTTATAATTTTGCAAGTTTCATAAAGTTATAGAAACAGTTATTAGACATGTAGGTAGCATAGAGCATCGAGGCCTGGACTCAGTCAGAAAAACATGAAGTCAAACTCTATCTCAGACACAAGTTGTGTGACCTTGGGCAAGTCACTTAACCTATACTTCAGTTTTCTCATTTGTAAAATGGGGATAATAACAGAACCTTCCTCCCAAGATTATTGTACGGATCAAATAAAATAACAATATTGAAGTATTTTGCAACCTTAAAGTGCTATATAAATGCTAGCTATCATTTTTGTGATACAAACTATTAATGACTAATTATTAAGATGGGTAACTAGGTGACACAGTGGGTAGAGTAGTTGGCCTGGAGTCTGGAAGAAATCTTCCCAACTTCAAATCTGGCCTCAGACATTTCCTAGCTGTGTGACCCTGGGCAAGTCATTTAGCCCTCTTTGCCTCAGTTTCCTCATCTGTAAAATGAGCTGAAGAAGGAAAATGCAAACCACTCCAGTATCTTTGTGAAGAAAATCCCAAATGGGGATACAAAGAGTTGAATGCAACTTAACAAAAACAAAAATTATTAAACCCCATTAGATTGTAAACTCCTTGAGGATTATCTTTTGCTCTTTTTATATTCCCAGTATTTAGTACAGAGCCTGGCACATAGAAGGGCTTGATAAATCCTGATCGATTGATCAGTTAATGATAACAAAATAGAACCTAAATATATTTGTTTGAGGATATTTGTGTCCCCAGAAGGTACTAAACTGACGACCCCTCAGAGTTCTAGATATAATGATGAGGATCTGGGTTTCTATTAGTGGCAGTGCACTCCCCATGATTATCCATCGTCAATCCATGGGAAGGAGTTTATAATATGTTAAGGTGATGTAACAAGAAGAGTTGGCAGAAAACATTGTCTTTAAACCAGGAGCATCATATGTAAGGTCATTGGGAAGGTTATTGAGCAGTTTGTGGGAAGAGGGTAAGATATTTCCTGATGGCTAGAAATCTTTTTCTCCCTTCTGGAAGTCCTCATGGCACCATTCTTAGGGGTACCTCTCCACTGGACTCTAAGGTGCTCTTTTAAAGTCCTGGGGTGCCTGTCCTCAATGCTTTGTTTGTCCTTGGCACATCTGTCAGCTCCCACTGCAAATGAAACATTTTAGCCAGTCACTGCTGTTCAAGAGACAATGCTTCAGAGATTCTGATGGGACACTCAAATCTTATGGCCTTCTGAAGTGTACAGGGACATCCTCTACTCAGTGGGAAGGAGAGCACTCAATTCTCCCCCTCCAAGGATAGTTTTTTCCTATCCACCACAATATTGGTCTGTTGTTGCTTTAATATGTTCCCAGAGGTATAACTATTTTTGCTCAACCAACCCTAATTATGTTTCCAGTGTGGCATGATTTGATTTATCCAATTATCAGTTTCCTCATCTGTAAAATGGGGATAATAATAGCACCCAACTCCCAGGGCTGTTGTGAAGATCCAATGAGATGATAATTGCAAAGGGCCTGGCACATAGTAAGTGCTATATAAATGTTAACTATCATCATCAAGCACTTCCTTCCTCCTAAAATGATTTAGGACTTTTTTGCACCTTGTTTAGACCTTTGATCAGTTCAGCTGAAGTCTGGGATCTCTGTGTCCACATTAGTTAGGGTGGGAGTTTCTATGCCCTCTATTATATAAAGAAAAAAACTGCAAAAGAAGAGAAGGAAAATAGTATAATTAAACTCCCATAGAAAAACTTGCAGGGAGACTGAAGAAATGAACAGGCAAAAAAAACCCCAAAACCCCAAACTCCGTCTATTCCAACCCAGAATCTATAAACAATATTTTTTACATTCCTGCTACATACCAGACGCTGTGCTTTTCACGAGGAATACAGATACAATGAATGGAACAATCCCTACTTAAAAGAAACTTACATTATATTGGGGAAGACAAAAAACATATATATGAAGAATACACATAAAGAGAATAAATAAATACAAGATTGTTCAATAAGTAGGGAATTAGCAGATGGGATATTTAGGGGCTGAATTACATAGAATGTAACGCTTCCAGTGAATCTCAAAGGAAGAGAAGGATTCCATGAGGCAGAAGGAAGGACAAAGAGCATGATGGCCAACGAGTTCAAAGGCATAGAAATAAGGAATGGGATGTTGTATGTGAAGACACAGTTCTGCATAATAAAAACAAAAGAAAATTCCAGAAGTAAATAATTCTGCAATGATTACAACTAGAATCCTAGTGGAGGGAAAAAAAATAAGAAAATGGCCACAGGAACCACCTGGGACACACACACACACACACACACACACACACACACACACACACATTTAGGGGATGAAAATAAAGCTTTTAATGACAAAAGCTCAAGAACCGATGATTGTTGCTTCTCCTTTGTTCTAGAAGAAGACCATGACCTCAGGGAGGTGATGGCATGACATGCAAGTGAACTGGATTTAAATGAGGAAGGGCTGTGATTAAGGATAGGTAAGAAGGAACTGAGACTTAAGAAAAAAAGTTGAAAAATATTAATAAAGCAATGCACATACTAGAAGAAAAGAAAATGGAAAAGGTAGAGTTAAAAAAAGACAATTATACTTTCTAAAAAATTCAGAACAGTCAAAAGATAGCAAAATTGGAAGAATACAGGAAGTCTAAAGACAATTGACTTCTAATTGCTTCTGCAATCCAGTCTTGACACAGGTACAACATTTATATTCCTAAATCACAGATATGACCATGTCATTCTGCTACTCAAGATGCTTCATTGGCTCCATATTGCCTTTAATATAAAATAGACTCTACTGTTTGGCATTTAAACTCTACAACCTATCTCTAACCTATTTTTTCACTTTTATTTCCCATTACTCCTCCTCACATATTCTTCATTCTGCACAAACATACACAACAAATGCACTCCTTCCTTTGTTGTGTTACTTGTAGTTTCTAGATCTCTCTTAAGAGTAGTCCAAGTGCCACTTCCTACTCAAGGAATTTTTAAAATTCTCCCCAATTAGTGTAATTTTCATATTTTCAAATACATTTGTGTGTGTGTGTGTTTACTTTTCATATATTTGTATTTATTTACCTAAGCATGTATTGCATCCTTCCTTCAATACAATACAAACTCCTTGAAAGTAGGTGCTTTACAGCTAGTCTAGGCACTCATAGTGCCCACAACAGCACCTGGCAAGTAATAAACCCCTATCAGTTATTGAAGTGAAGGCAGAACTCAAGGAGATAATCTAAGCATTACTGATCTTCTAGAGAAACACAATGAATTTTTAAAAATAGAATACCATATTTCAAGAAATCATAAGATTATCATCCATAAGAATTAGAATAAGAAAGTATAAATTAATAGTATACACAGAGAATATGACATGTACGCAGTATGCCACTAGAGAGAAACTACATGCTTAACTCACCCAGAAAGAAGTGTAGTTCTTGTAGAACCTCCAGGTCAAGAAGAAAATAGTTCAAGTGATAATGAAAAGACCAAAACTTATTAATGAGCTACAGTCAGAATCACCCAATATTCCTCATCGACTATAAGAAAGGAAAGAAAAAATTGGAATATAATATTGTGAAAAGTCAAAGGAAAACAGTTCTAAACCAAGGTTAACATCCTACATAATTTTATGAGGGGAAATGGATTTTTAATAGAAGTTAAAAGTTCCAAACATTCCCTCTAAGAAAACCAGCAGAATCTTTGAAATGCAAACACAAATGGCAAAAGAAGCTTTAAAAAGGTAAATCTGAAGATCCCTGAAGGCATAACTAGCTAGTGATCATTTGCTTATAAGCTGAAATGAAAATCCATAAGTCTTGTCCCTTGAGAGTCCTATTTTTTCTAAGGGTTATTGTGGAAACAAAGAGAGACAGACTTTGGACTTGAGTATTCAAAAAAATAAATATTTTAGAGAGAAAGAAAACAAAGTTATTTAGCATTTCTTAAAATTAAAGACACCACTGGTGAAAAGTCATCCAAAGAGAGATGAAGGATCTGTGGGAAGAGGAGAGGTCATGGACCTTACTCTTTATCTGAGGCAGGCAAGAAAAAGTAAAATATATTGCAATAGTAAACATAGAATAAAGTTAGCAAGAAACTGAGGAAGAAAGGAGAGGACATCTGAATTGAAGGATGGAATTAGAGAGGTAAGAACTTGAAGAAAAGCAAACTATAGCTTAAAGAGATCTGATTTCTTCCCTCCCCCTACCCAAAAAAAGGATTACAGGGGTTAGGGAATAGAAGACCCAGTAATTTATTCAGGACTAGGAAGGGAAGGGAAAAAATGAGATTAGGATTAGGTTTTTTTCAAGCAATATAAACTGTAAATACCTGGTGCTGATTTCTCATGTATTTGATAAAGAGAAAAATAAACAGTAATTTAAGTGTGAATTGAATGAATTCAATCATTAAATGGTTAAGGGTGGTAACATAGATTAGAAAGCAAAACTTGGCAATTTGTTATATGTTAAAAAATATATGCTGAAACATAAAGCTCCATACAGAGTTAAAATTAAGGGTTGAAAAAGAATTTGTCATGCCTCAGCTGAATCCCCCAAAGAAGAAATGGCAATCATGATCTCAGGCAACAGTAAAAGTTGCTAAGATTAAGAACGATAGGCAGGGAAACTACCTTATGTTTCAAGATACAAAACATAATAAAACAATATCAACCTAAATACATTCATATATTCAGTAAATAGCATACCATCTATGCACATAAAGGAAAGACTTTGTAATGAGACTGTGTGTGTGTTTGTCCTTCATTGCCAAAGAAGACCATGCCCTCAGAGAAATGATGACATGACTTGCACTTGACTTTGTTTTGAGTGAGGGAGGGCTGTGCAGGTCACCAGCCTCACTTCTGCTCCAGAGCCCTCTGAATCAGTGACAGATATTCATCAGGATGACTGGAGATGATCCAGGATGAGGCAATTGGGGTTAAGTGACTTGCCCAAGGTCACACAGCTAGTGAGTGTCAAATATCTGAGGTGAAATTTGAACTCAGGTGTTCCTGACTCCTGCACTGGTGCTCTATCCACTACACCACCTAGCTGCCCCTATAATAAGATAAGTGTAGGCTTTGATAGACTCCTCAGAACTTGGCAAGGTAAACAAGAAAGAAATTATATCTCTGAACCAAAAGTTAGAAAATCAAGACATGATAGATCTTTTGTGGCTATTTAGTAAGAATCTTAATCAACAAATTAATAATTACAAAACAAGCACAAAAGTAGAAATTTTATTAATAAGAGATTAATAAAACTGAATATTTTTTTAAAAGCCTCCTAAGCTGGTAAAGGAAGAGTTGCTTTTCAAAGATCAATGAAATAGATAAATCATTAGATAATTTGACCAAAATCAAAAAAAAGCCAAATTACAAAGAAAAAAATGAGAAGAAATTCACAAAGAAGAAAAATAAAGGAAAGTATTAGAAACTCTTATTTTTAATTAGATGCCAACAAAACTTAAAAGTAACAAATGAATATTGTTAAAAATAGAAAGGGCACAGATCAACAAATTTGTATATAAAGAAACTAAACTCAATCTTAGAAAAATTGAGTAAGTCATAAGTGAAATCCCAAAGGAACAAAAAGAACTAAGAAACTTGGTCCAAATGAATTTATAAGTGAATTCTATCAAATATTTGTAGCATGAACCACTTCCATACAATATAAATTGTTTGCATAAATAGGCTAAAAAAACCTCTTCTATGAGACAAATATGGTTTTAATATCCAAACCAAGGAGAGGAAAAAAAAAGGTATAGATCAACACCCCTAAAAAATATTGGTTCAAAAAAATTAAACAAAATATTAACAGAATGGGCACAGAAGTATATATTTTAAATTAGTCATTTTGATTTGGTTAGACATAGTAAGAATTCATGAATATTTCAGCATTAGGAAAATTATAAATATCTTTAATCATATTGACAAAAAATAATCAAAATCACATTATATCAGTAGACACAAATATGCCTGTCACCCCCCCAAAAAATTCATTTCTGTTAAAAATGCTTTTTTCAAAATATAAAAATTAAAGTACTTTTCTGTAATGTGTTAGTATCTATCTAAAACCGAGAGCTAACATTATCTGTAATGAAGATACAATGAAAGATTTCCTAATAAGATCAAGCATAATATAAGAATGCTTATTGTCCCCACGATTTAATGACAGTATTAGTTAGAAATGCTAGCTATAACCATAAGACAAGCCAGATAAGTCAAAGGGGAGCTCAAATTATCTCTGCAAGTTGTAATATTTATGTGGCTCTTTAAAATTTCAAAGCACTTTGCATATATAATCTCATTTGAGCCTCATAACAACACTGTAAGATAGGTACTACAAGTATTATAATTTCCATTTTAGAGAAGAGGAATTTGAGACTCAAACAGGTTAATTAACTTGACCATTAACTCAAAGCTTATAATTAAAAGAGGCAGTTTTGATTTCAATTCCGGCACTCTATCTACTATGTAACACTGCAGGATGATTTACTTAGAATAACCTGAGAATCAATAAAAAAAAAAATTAATCCAGGAAATTAATAGTTGTACTAACATGGCAGGATGCAAAATAAATACACAAAAAATGTTTTCTTTATATTACCAACAAAATCCAAGAGGAACAGATAGGGAGAGAAATCACATTTAAGATAACAACAAAAATGTATTAAATGTCTTGGAATTAACTAACCAAGAAACAGTCAAGACTTTTATAAATATGACTGCAAAACAGTTTTTATAGGAACATAAGAAGCCTAAATAATTGCAGAGATAGCTCATGCACATGGCTAGGTTAAACATATAATTAAAATGATAATATTTCCCAAATTGCACATTCAGTACTACACCAATCAAATTTCCAAGTGGATACCTTCTAAATTTTGATAAAATAATAGGGATGGAGCCTAGAGCTGTGATGTCACTGACATAGGGAATTCTTGGGTAAGGAATTGCCCCTCCCAGTGCTCATCGGAACATTTTCTACAATTTACTGCCTTATAATTATACTGCCTTATAGTCATCAAGTTGTCTAGAATACTAAGAGCTTAAGTGACTTGCTCATGGTCTCACAACCAGGAATTGCTGAGGTTAGTTTCAGACTCCAGACTTCCTGTTTCTGAAGATAACTATTTATTCACTGTACCAGGCTCCTTGTACAACATGAGTCACCATAGTAAAATAGGCTTGCTTTGTTTTTTGACAATCACAAAATCAATTTGGAGGAATTAAATTTCAAGAAAATAAGGAATACATGAAAAGAGAAGTTGGGAAAATAAGGATAGGAGAAGATATGAATAGGGATACTTTTTTTTTTTTTTTACAATATCACTTTCTCATCTTTTTCCCTTCTTCTAATTTGGTTTGATTTAAACTTTACTCTCATTAAACATCAAACATATAGACAGTTTTCCAAATTGACTCCCACACTGGTAACTAGTGATTTCTTGTCTGTTATCATTAATTTTATTTCTAGTGAAATAGTTCTTTGCAACCATGGGTGGCCCCTACCAATTCTCCTTGAAGAAATATACTCATATGAGGCTTCTAGTCAGTCTCTAAACCTTTGTTATCTTACACTATTTAAGATCAAACCATATTTTCTGGCATTTTGTACTAGCCTTCCCCATTCTTATTTACACATTGAAATCAATAAGTAGTGGTAATTATAATAACAATAGTTAACATTTATACAGCACTTGCTGTGTGCCAGGTGATACAATAAGCACTTTACCATTTTTATCTCTTTGGATCCTCACAACAACCCTGTGAGGTAGCTTCTCCTCTCTGTAGCTATGGTGGCAGCAGTGGTACGAGAGTCTTGGCCACAAGGTAGGCAGCCTCTTCGCCGGTCATGACAGTTAGGATTATCTCATTTTCCTCTGTATACCCTCATTCTTGAATGGAGGAATATCTTTTTGAAACATACCTCTAGTAAAGTAACAGCAAGAGCTAAGCTTCAATCTGGCTTCCAGCACAACAGTGAATTGTATGACTCCTTAAGGTCCTTCAGTGCATACTTATCTTGGTTATCTGACCTTTCCATAACTATACCGAAAAATTATCACCTTTATATCCCAATTAAGTGATTTGGTAATGATGAAAACACCAGCACAAGAAGGGGGATAATAGGAAGTAAAACTGTAAAGGTAGGTGGGACAAGGTTGTGAAGGGTTGAAAATATCAATCCAGGTTGTTGAGGTTTTTTTTATTGTAGAGGGCATGAGGAGCCATTGGAAGTTTTTAAATTGGAAAGGATGATGCAATTAGATCTATAGTTTAGGAATATCAGTCTGGAAACCATGTAGACAATGGACTTGGATAGAGGAGAATCTGGGGAAAGGGGCACGATTGCTGTAGTCTAAGTGAGAAATGATGAAGGCCTGAACCAAGATGGCAGAAATGTGAGCAGAAAGAAGGGCAAGGTTTGACTTTGAAACACTCCCGCATCCCACAACCCCTAGTGGTCTCCAGGACCCCAAGGGGGCTTTCAACTATACTTTGTAAGGTCCAATCTTAAAAAATAATAGATAACATCAGTTGTTTATAAAGGGTTTGGAAGAGGAGGGTATCCCCTGTAAAAAGAGGGCTTGACTCTTCCTCCCAAGAGTTAAGCTTCCCAGCCTAAAATCCTATTTTACTTTTCTCTTTAAATAAACAATTCCTTTTAGAAATCCTTTAGAAGTAGAGGAAGTACCCGTCTGCATTTCCTTCCATGCAGCTTAGACACTCAAAGTGATAGTCTCAAGGTTGTTGTTTCAGTTTACTTCACCCCCCTCAATGCAAATGACATCAGTGTTTCAAAAACAACAGACTGGGTGTCATGGAGATCATTCCTAATTAAACTCAGCTAGATCTGCTGAGTGTTTGGTGTCTCTTTTGTTATGCTTTCTATGATCTGCTTATACTAAAGCTAATCAGACTCAATAAAAGAGAGCATCTGAACTAGGAGAGGCTGGGGAAGGGGGCAGATTTTCCCCCCAGTTTTTGTTTTTTGTTTTACAGACTACATTTGAAATCATTTGTTGAGGAGGAAAATTACATTTGTCTTTCCTTGTATTTATGTATTATAAAAATAATTTTTAGAGTTTTTAAAAATTCTGAACTTGATAAAAAATACAGCTTCCTGAAATGATGATTTTAAGAAAATACTATTTTATCCTGGAAGTATGCCAAAAGATTTAGGAGAAATAACCCAAATTAAATGTTATTTCTTTCATTTTACAATATTCTTTTTTTTTTACATTTTGAGCCAATTTCTTTTTTTTCTTTTTACAAATTAATTTATTTGTAGTTTGCCACATTCTCCTCTCTCCCCAAAACATTCTACAATATTCTACAAAACTGCATTGCACATTTACTTAAGTAAATAGTAATAATGATGATAGCTTGCATTTATGTAGCTTAAGGTTTGCAAAACAGTTTAGAGTCAATAGTTTCTAAATTGAAATTCCAACTCTGACACTGAGTTTCCTTATCTGTAAAATGGTGGCATTGGACTAGATGACATCTGTGGTTCCTTCCAGCTCTAAATAACACAACTTCAGCCTAATACTTATGCTGTACGGTGGATACTTTGATTATCCTCATTTTACAAATGAAGAAAGTTGAGCTCAGATAGGTTAAGTGATTTGCTCAGAGTCACACAGCTAGTAAGTGCCTTATGATGGGATTTGAACCCAAGTCTTCCCAAGCCCAGGTCCAGAACACTGTCCTTTCTGCCACAATGTCTCTTGCTTCACTCTGATGCATGCTTTAGAAGACACAAAGAAATTGGGCCTTGCTTAATTCTCTAGCTGGAGAAACAAGGCATATGTGAAAAATTCAATAAAATGTTTTAAAAAAATGCAATTACCATACAACTAAATGCCAAAGAGTGAAATAGATGGTGAGTGATTTGGAGGCTAGTGGCTGAGTAGTGAGGAGTAACAGTACAGAAGAGAAGATTTGGACTGAGTATAGAGGAATGAGAGAATTTAGATAGGTGGAAGATAGGCTAGGACAGATCATTTCAGGAAGGTAGTAAGGTATGAGAAAATATCTAAAGGATGAAACATGCATGGTATATTGGAGGTCAGTACATAGACCCATCTAGCTTAGAACCAAGAGCTGATATAAGGAAATATTGGGAGATAAAATCAGAAACCTAAATTGAGAAACAGATCATGGTGGAATAGTGTTTCTGCTTTGTACTGAAAGCAATGGGGAGCCATTGAAACTTTATTGTATGCTGTTCTAATCATTTTGCCATACTTTTAGGAGGCTGGTTTTCTCTGGATTAATTGTTGAAATTAAATAACAAAGACTCCATTCTCAGACTAGTAATCTAAAATGAGGCTAACATAAAACTATAAAGAATAAAAATCCCTGCTTTCCATTATGTTCCGGCAAAACACTAGCACACAGTGTTAGCCTGAAAGGTATTTGTTAAGGCAATAGTTTTCAAATTGTGTACCACAGACACTATTTGATTTCCATCAAATAGTCTAGGAGATTCTCCAAAGAACCGTTACTAGAACCATGGACAAGCACACACAGCGAATTCATTCTCTTTCTTTTGTCTAGCATACAGAATGGCTGTACCCAGCTACTGAAAAGAAGTTACAGATTGGTTATAATTGATTAGATTCCCCAAGAGTTGGTTTATTGTTGGTCTAAAATCAATGAATATATTCAATAATGTATGATGTGCAATAACCTGCTTGTCCATTTGTCTTAGCGAATGCATGTAAAATAAGGTAATATTTTTTAAATTGAGTATCTTCTTACTAAGAGGCTGACCTCAGA
This sequence comes from Notamacropus eugenii, assembly GCF_028372415.1. NCBI lineage: Eukaryota > Metazoa > Chordata > Mammalia > Diprotodontia > Macropodidae > Notamacropus > Notamacropus eugenii. The sequence goes on along the minus strand of NC_092872.1, from coordinate 106,551,166 downwards.
GTCAGAAGATCTGAGTTCAATCTGTTAAATGAGTGAAAAAAATTTTATTAAGCATTTATTATGTGCCAGGAGAGCAGCTAAGTGGCACAGTGGATAGAGAGGTTGGCTTGGAGACAGGAGGATCTGAGTTCAACTCTGGCCTCAGACAGTAGCCGTGTGACCCTGGGCAAGTCACTTAACCTTGCTTGCCTCAGTTTCCTCACCTGTAAAATGAGCTGGAGAGGGAAATGGCAAACCACTCCAGTATCTTTGCCAAGAAAATCCCAAATGGGATCACCAAGCTGCAGACGTGACTGGAAAAAAAAGAAGTGAACAACATGTGCCAGGGATTGTGCTAAGTACAGGAAAAAAAATAGAAGCAAGCAATAAGACAGGTCCTGCTCTCAAGAAATTCATATTCTAATCAGGAAATCTACACATAAAAGGAAGCTGAAAAAGGAGAGAAAGAGCACCGGCACGTGTGGCATGATGTCCAAATGGGCAAAGTCTCATAGGAAGTCTTACGTTTGAGATGTACTGACTTTGTAACCACTGTTGAGTCTCCTGACACTTGGTATAGTGGCAGACACATAGTAGGTGCTTAATAAATGCTTGTTGATTTAAAAAACTTTAAGCTTAAAGCTGCACTAAGACTTTTGGGACACTATATACCCCCTAAGCAACTCTCCAAGACTGTGTATTGCATGCAAAGGAGTCACCAAATCTTTATTCACTGAGGGAGTTCACCACACCAATGAAAAGTTTTTAAAGTTATTTTTTTTCTATCAGTGGTTTTAATGGATTGTCAAGAAGTTTGACTAGATAAGAAAAAACAATGTTAATAACTAGTACGATGAAACATTCATAGTTAGTTCAAATACCAAATCTGAAATATAGAGATTGTCAATATGATAATAGTTTGCATTTCATTAGTATTTGAAGGATCATGAAGTACTTACCTTGAAAGCGCCCTGTGAAGTAGGTAACACAGTCTCTCAGAGAGGGCCAGTGACATCAGGAGGGTGATGTCTTGACATGCGAATAAGTTGAATTATAGTGAGTCAGAGTAGTGCAAAGTCATCAGCCTCAATCTCCCCTCCATCATTATCAAAGTCCAGTGGCAAGATATAGGTCAGGATGACTGGCAATGGCCCCCAGGACCACCATTGGCCTTCTTTCAAAGACATGCACTATGCTAAACACTGGAAACTGGGACTATAAACATAAAATAAAAGATAAAGAGTTTATATTCTAATAGGAGGAGACAATACATATTAGGATATTTGTGGTCAAAGGTGTGTATTTTAATTTGGAAAGTTAATAGAAGCAGTGAGTGAAACCATAAAGAATTGACACAATTCGTTCCAAGAGCAATGACCGTATTAATTTGATTATGAACTAGAAAGCAGGTGGTACTGAGGTGAGGAGAAATCCAGTGAGTCAAGTGAAAGGTAGCTTTAGACTGGGCCTAACCAGGCCTAGATGTAGTGGTCAACTGCATTAACTACAAATCAGGATTGGGAGACAGATACAGGTGAGTTGAGAGTTCAGGGCACGAAAGGTCTAAGTTCCCAACACTTAAATATCCAAGGTACAGAGAGAAAATGGAGTGTAGTTGAAGCCTTGGTCCATTCATTGTTAATGAGAAGGGCTTTTTAGAGAGCCACTATAGTATACTAGAAAGTATGCTAGACTTGGAGACGAGAGATGGGGAAATAAAATCCTCCCTGAACTTAGGATCATAGATTTAAACCTTCAAGGACTGTTAAAGATCATCTAATCCCACTCCTGCATTCTGCAGGTGAAAAAAGTAAGAACCTAGAATTATGAAGTGACTAATCCAGGATCACACAAGGCTAGTATTTAAATCTGATTCCAAATAGTATATTTTTCCCTACCACATCACTCCTTATATAACTTTGAAGAAGACATCCAACCTCTCCAAACCTCATTTTCCCTATCTGTAAAAATGAGGACAATTATAGTACTTACCTTATAAGGTTGTCATTGAGTATCAAATGAGATAATGCTTATTAAGCTTTGTAAACCTTAAACTGCTTCATAAATGTCAATTATTATTTTTGTAGCAATGAGTAGTTTGTAGCATCACACAGTTTTCCAAATGCTATCCAGTCCCAACACCTCCCACTAAATAATGGCCCCTGTTTACTTTCCATATGCCATTGCTTTCAACAGTGTAGCAAGATGAAGTAACTCAATTCAGTTGAGTTGTACCTCATATTCTTGGTAACATCTGTTTTTCATCCTCTTTATTTTAACACTGTGTATGGTTAAATGGAACTCTTTTAACGCTATATCTTACACCGAGGAAACTTCATAGTGATTTGGGGTTGGGGCTCAATGAATTAGTGCGATGTTATCTGCAATAGAAAGATTTGAAGAACTTCACCATTAACAGGAAAGATTTCTTTTGTTGGAAGGAGGCAGCTGATGTGGTGGAAAACACACGCACATATAGAAAAGTATACGTAATGTGTGTGTATGCATATATATGCATATATATGTAAATATATACACAGACACGTGTGTGTGTGTGTGTGTGTGTGTATGAATCAGCTAGGTTGGACAGCATAGAGTGCTGGGTCTAGAGTTTGGAAGACCTGAGTTCAAATCCAACTTCAGACACTAGTTGTGTAACCCTGGGCAAGTCACTTAACCCTTCTGGACTCAGTTTCCTTATCTGTAAAATGAATTGGAGAAGGAAATGGCAGATCACTCCAGTATCTTTGCCAAGAAACCCTAAATGGGGCCACGAAGAGTCAGATACAACTGAAATGAACAACATTGTTTGAATGAATCTACTTCTATGTATGTATATGTATGTATATGCATGTATATATGTATATATATGTACACACACACACACACACACATATATATGCATACATACACACAATACAAAATAGATACAAGATATTTGAGAAGGACATCAAGGCTCTAACAACTGAGGGAAAGGCTTCATGTAGAAGGAAGCTAGTGAGACAGTAGATAAAGTATGCTGGGCCTGGAGTCAGGAAGACCTGAATTCAAATCTGTCCTCAGACACTATCTGTGTGACCCTGCAGCAAATCATTTAATCACCGTCTGCCTCAGTTTCCTCATGTGTAAAATGGAGATAATACTAGAACCTACCTCTCAAGATTGTTGTGAGGATAAATAAGACCATTTTTGTAAAGTGCTTAGCATAGTGTCTGGCACGTAGTTGGCTCTTAATAAAATGCTCGTTTTACTTTCCTAGCAGGTGACTTTGAAATTAAATCTTTAAGGACACTAGAGGTTCTAAAAAGTACCCTGCATACATGGGGAATAAGTGCAAAACCACAGAAATGGCAGTTTGAGTGTCATGTATGAAGAACAGTAAGAAAGCTTGTTTGGCTGGACCATAGTGTAGGAAGGGGCATAATGTGTAAAGCAGTAGAACCAGGATCAGAACTCATTTCTTCTGATCCCAAAACCAACACCCTTTGTACTGCACTATGCCTGATGTCCACATCTAGTCATCAAGCAAAGTCATCACCATCATGACATCTATCATTTAATCTTGGATGATTCTAAAATACTATACATGGGGCAGCTAGGTGATTCAGTGGACAAATGGGGAACCTGGAGTCAGAAAGACTCTTGTTCTTGAGTTCAAATCTAGCCTCATACACTTACTAACTGTGTGACTTGGTAAGTCATTTAACCCTGTTTGCCTCAGTTTCCTCTTCTATAAAATAAGCTGGAGAAGGAAATGGCAAACCACTCTAGTATCTTTACCAAGAAAACCCCAAATGGGATTACCCAGAGTTGGACACAATTGAAATGACTAAACAACAACAAAGTTGATTTCTCAGCATACAGAAATGCCAGGTTTTATAGTGGAAAGAAGCTGGAGAGGTGAAAAATGTACTCCCTCCCTCCTTCTACAATGACAATTTCATTATTATGGCTGATAAGAATAAATAACTATAGAAATCTTAATAGATCTGTTGCCTTTCACATCTGTTTGTTTCCCTGCTCCAAGCTTCATCTAAAAATACTCTCAGCATGAGTTGGCTTTTCTGGAATTCCTGCCACACATTCTGGTCTAATTTGTCCATTTTCCCCCTATTTTGCAGGGCAATATTACTTATACTCTTCTGTCATTCTTTTCTTTTTGTGTTTTGTGAATGAGCAATACTCTAAACCAGTATTGGCTGCTGTGCTTTTCCATTTCCCCAAAGAGAAGAAATGTTCTAGTACTGGTGGTTTTTAGACTCTTTTTTCCTCTTTGTAGTAATGTAACATTGTTTTGCACCGGGCAAATGTCTTTAAGAAATAATAATAGAGTAGATAGACTTTTGTTTATTTTCTACAGTGTATTTCAGCCCACAGTTTGTGTAGTCAAATTGAGTTGCAACATGCAATGTCTTGTCATCTTTCCCTTGCCTTCTAATCTGACCTTTCTCTAATCACTCAGTGATCTGACTCCTCACAGACACAGACAACTGATTCTGAAACCCCTGCTGTATGTGTAATAAGTCACTTCCTGTTGTTAAGATAGAATCAGATTCACTTTTTGAGATGTTATTTAAGGCCCAGCCACATCTAGTGCTCTCATGAAAATGATGCTTCTTACTATTTGGGGTTATATAATAGACAACTTTTACTTTATCCTTAATTCAAATATAAGCCATCTTTCAATTTAGCTGCAATATCTTTATGTCTTCTATTTTCATTTATAATGAGAATGCCAATATGCACATCCTTCAATTCTTGAAATAGTGCATCAACTCATTTGGTGTTAGACAGAGAATATATCTTAAGAGTCTCAACAGTAGACAATCTAAGATTTGTATGATTTTTGGTACCTTCTGTTCCTCTTTCTGCCATTCTATTCTCATCACTATGGAAACTGGAAAACTTGAAACCAGTTTTGTATTTGTATGCTACATAGGTCACCATGGCCAAAAAAATTCATCATTAGGTGACCAGTCTTTTGTTGATGAGCCTCTCCTAGCTAAATTAGTCTGGCCCTTGGACAAAAGATCCAGTTGGCGCCAAGCCCTTATTCAGAACCTTTTCAGTTTGGAAGAAACTGCGTATGCTTCCCTGGCAAAAGTACAAGTGTTCTGGATCACCTCCATGACAAAATAAGGCTTCTGATAGGGACTTTTGTGGAAGGATATGTTGCCCAAAGTTTAAAAAAAAAGTAGTTTCATGGTTCCAGTAAAATTATAATGACATTTACAAAAACAAAATTAAAGTCCATTTATAAATAAAACTCTCAACATTTTAAAAGAAAAAAAGCCTATCATTTGAAATAATTGTCAGAAAGACAAGCTTATATAAATAACAGAGAAATTATTCATCATTGTAGGTGTACCTTGGGTTCTTGAACACTATGCAGTTGGAACACAAATTTGGACAGGCTCCACCATTCTAGAAACAGCACAAAGTAGGTACAACAACCCATCAATTCCACTTTCTGAGACTCGCCTAGCTGTGTATGAAGATCTTGTCACTAATAGGCTGGTCATTTCATGAAAAAGTCTTTGGCCATGTCTACCCATGAAATTACCAATCAAAAAATTAAAAAATTTGCCCTCATTCCTTCAGTGGCAGTGATAGAGTGGTTATGCTTAGTATCACATCATTTGCATACTGCCTATAAACATAAGCTTATCTGTTGGCACTCTAAATATGTCCTTTTCTGAAGACAAGTGAGCATGCTACTGTAGGAATTGAAATTTATTCATCTTGACATTCTTACTAAATGAAACTAGAAGACAAAAGGAAGTTACAGCTGGATGGAGAGATGCTTCAGAGGTTCATCTTGGAGAATCAAATAAAGGCTTCTCAACACAAGAGAAGTATGACAAGAGAAAATAAGAAACACCACTTAATGGGATAGTTAGTCATTTTGTTTGCAGTGCTACTGACGTGTTTGCAAAAAGGCCACCATGAAGATTCAGCTAATTCACCAACATGCTAAAGATAACAAAAAAGTAGAGAAATTCTATGAAGAATGTTATAAGAGCCTCCGAATTAAATCAGTGTGTACTTTGATAATCAATAACCATAATGTAAAAGTGAGAATAAATAAGTATGATAAAAAAATTATTTTGGAAAATATGGATAAAGAATATAGAGTATAGCTGAGGTACCACCTCATACCCATCAGATTGACTAATATAACAAAAAAAGAATGATGAATGTTGGAAAGGCTGTGGGAAAACTGTGACAACTAATGCACTGTTGGTGGAGCTGATCCAACCATTCTGGGGAGCAATTTGGAACTATGCCTAAAGAGCTATGAAAAAGTACATACACTTTGATCAAGCAATACTACTGCTACATCTATATCCCAAAGACATCCAATGGGGGGTGGGATGGGAGGGATGGGGAGAAGGACCTATTTCTACAAAAATCTTTATAGCAACTCTTGTTGTGATGGCTAAGAATTGGAAATTGAAGGGACGCCCATCAACTGGGGAGTGGTTAAACAAGCTGTGATATATGATTGTGATGGAATATTATTGTGCTATAAGAAATGACAAGCCAGGTAATTTTAGAAAAACCCTGAAAAGACTTAAATGAACTGACACAAAGTGAAGTGAGCAAAACCAGAAGAACATTGTACACGGTAACACAGGAATGTGTACACAGTAATGACTTAGCTATTCTCAGAGATACAATGATCCAAGACAGCCCTGAAGGATTAACGATGACGTATACTATCTGACTCCAGAGAAAGAACTGATATTGTTTGAATACAGACTGAAGCATGCTATTTTTCACTTTCTTTCATTCTTTTTCTGTTATTCAAATCTTCTTGTACAATATTACTCATAGGGAAATATTTTACGTGAAAAAAAAATAATATGGTGTATGGGAGGCAAACAAGCCTTGCAGACTACACAGAAGCCTATCATTTAAATATCATGATTTTGAGAAAAAAAATAAAAGTATTGGATTTGGTGAATCCTGAGTAATATCACATCAAATGTAATTATATTTTAAAAGAGAGGAGCCAACTTCTTTCTGATGTGGGAGTCATCCTTGAATCAGCTGTCTATGTATAAAGCAAGCCAGCCTAGCTGAAGCAGCTCAGGAGAAGCTGTAGGAGAGATAAGAGGTGGCATCTGCCACCTGGACCACCCCCTCTCTTCAGACCCTGATGAAAACAGCTCAGGACTTTGAGCCCAAGAGTCTTTGGGATAGCAGTTCTCCCTAGACTCTGGTCCTGCCTTCAGCCTCTTTCTCTTCATTGAGAGGTTCAACCTGCCAGCCTCACTACCTCTACCAGCCACTGAGCATTTGGCATTTTATGGGCAGATAAAAGCCAAATATCTCTGAGAATAGCAATGTCTCCCAGTCCATTGGCCCCTCATCTAAGGGAGCAACTTTACAACTTTACCATCTCCACCAACTGCCACCCAAAGACAGCTTCGCTGACATAGCCAGGTACACTGAGGGAGACATGAGTTAGTGTGTGCCAGATAACTCAAAGTACTGCTAGAAACTCAACTACCACCTCAGCCACCCTTGGTTTTCAGACTCTGATGGACATAGCCATGGATCCTGAGACCAAGAGTCTCTGGAAAAGCAGCACCTTCCTTCATCCTTCAAACCAGCAGCTCCCCATTTAGTCTACTCCCTAAAACCATCATCTGGGGCATCAATTCTTAGGGAGATGGGACCTGGAAGTTGTTTCTGCATGAACTTTAGCCCCAGACTTCTTAGCAGTGAAATTCCTAAAGATGGGGCAGGGGAGAGGGAAGAGGGGAAATAAGTCCCCAGCTTCAAAGTCTTGGTATATTGTAAAAATAATTTAACAGACAAAAAGGGAAAAAAAGATGGAAAAAATAGTTGCACTAGACCAAATTCACACTGAGGAGGGTCACGCTTTATGCAACATAATTGTGAAGGTGTTGAGAAATCAGTTTTTAAAGAGAACTGAAAGAGTGAAAGATAGGCCAATGTTTTTAATATCAATGTTGTTGTATGGCTGTGAGGCATAGAACATTGCAGCATCTGAAGAACTAAAACTGAGTATAACCCAGAGGGCTATGAAAAGTTGCATGTTGAATGTGATGTGGTTGTGATACAAGTAATTTATGAAGGAAAACTGGAATAAAAGTTGTCATCAAAGAAATATATGCACCAAAAAGAAGATGGTTGTCACAAGGTAAGATGGAGGCAGAATCAGTGGATAAGACATATATCCCACTGGTATCCTTGCAATGTCAAGGGAAACTGAGGAAGGCCTGGTGAAATTATGGGAGGGCATTGGTGAAAATCAAAGAAGGGATAAGTATGGATGGATGGTGATCTGCATCATTGGAGGGAATATTCTTATCACTGAGAGTACCATACTTGAACGTTTCAACCATGGTGAACATTCAATTCATTTCCAAAAAGGAATTCCAATATAACACATCCATAAAGTGATCATTCCACCTCTTCTTGAAGAAATAAGGGAGTAATGTCCTAAGGCCTTGATTCCACTTTTGAATAGTTTTAATTGTTAGGAAGTTTTTTTTTTTTCAGATATCAAGTGAAAATTTGCTTTTGCAAGCAAGCACTGATCTCATTTTATGCTCTAAAATTAAAAGGAACCGTCTAATTCCTCTTCAACAAGACAATTCTTCACATACATGAACTAACACATTTCCCATGGGTCTTCTTTTCTCTTTAACTCAGGTTAAATATCCCAAATTCCTTCAGCCAATAATCCCACATAAAACAGACTAGATTTTTTACCATGCTAGTTTTCCTCGCCATTCTGCCTGTATGTCATACCTTTGTGTCAGACATAGCAAGGGGTGTGCTGGAGCCTGCTCTGACAAGTTTTCTTTTGAAAGTCCATTGTCAATTATTTTTATTGTAATCTTTAGAAATAAAACAAGCATTTCCATAACATAGTAGAATGGGAAAAGATGATTGTACATGAAACTGCAAATCTATTTATTAAATATATAACAAAGTTATCATGTAACTTTTTTCTTCCCTCCTCCCCCCACCCTAGAATTGGCTACCATTAGAAACAAATGTGTGTGTGTGTGTGTGTGTGTGTGCATACTTCCTATGCATGTTTCTATTTATCAGTTCTTTCTTGGATGCAGATAGTGTCTTCCTGCATGTCTTTTTTAAAAAAAAAAAATTAGCATTTTATTTTTCCCTGTTACATGCAAAAATAATTTTTAACATTCTTTTATAAAACTTTGAGGTCCAAATTCTCTCCCTCCCTTCCCACTTCCCTCATTGAGAAGCCAAGAAATTCAATAGAGGTTACATGTACAGTTATGCAAAACATTTCCATATTGGCCATGTTGAAAGAAAACAGACAAAAACAAAACAAAACCTCAAGAAAAATCAAGAAAGTAAAAAATGTATGCTTCAATTTGTACTCAGACACCATCAGTTCTTATCTCTGGAGATGGATAATATTTTTCATCAGTCCTTCAGTTGTCTTGGATCATCGTATGCTGAGAATGGCTCAGTCATTCACAGCTGATCATCTTACAATAATGCTGTTACTTTGTACACAGTGCATTTCACTTCTGCATATGTCTTTTGTAGTTAATTTAGATATTTATCATAGTCAAAATGACTTAGTCACTCAAAGCTGTTCTTAAAACACTATAATTGTTACTGTATACAACTTTCTCTTGGTTCTGATCATGCAGATTTTTAATATGAGCTTTTACATTCCAGGAATCAGCAATTACTACAAATCAGGACTTAATGTTTGGTTTTGTTGGTTATCTAGACTTAAGAAAGTATTAATAATGCAGATTAGACTTATAAGTGTGTGAGCATACACGGGAGGGAGTGGAAAACCTAATTGTTAAAACATTTTCCAGCACTCCCCTGAATTGCTCCATAAATGTTGTTTTAATTCAAAAGAAATGAAAAAAACAAAAAGGTTTGGAGAATAGTCACTACAGGGCTGGAAAGCTGGTAATTCTAGGCTTGTATTTATGGTACTAAGTGGCATTTAAATAGTTCTTTGAGCTTTGTAAAGTGCTTTACATCAATTAATTCACTGGAGCCTTACACAACATCCCTGGGCTTATCCTCTATTTCCTGAACTCCTCATTTATTTCCACTTTTTGTCTTGGTGCTCTGTAATATAGTCTAAGGACAATATTCTTGCCTCCCTCTCCAGTTATCCTCACCCAAATGTTCTCCATCATGTTTTCCTGCTCTGCTTCCTAGATTTCCTTACAAAAGCAGATCTTTTTTGGGGGGGAGAAGGGACTAGGTTTCTTTGTTAATTCAGATTGTCTTTTGTATTAGAAACTCACATATTATGTACAAAGAATAGAAAAGGGGATTATATATGAAACTGTGAGCTTCTGTGACAGAAAGTTTTGCGTTTTTTAAAGTATATATTAAATTTAACAGTAACAAAATTGCCATGTTTATCTATGTACCATTCTGAAATACTTTTCACTCATTTCTTTTACTTCATTTTTTTTGTAACATTGCCACTTCCCACCAATTTCATTCTATTTTTCCAAAATGGAAAACCTCTTTTATAATAAATAGGTACATACAAGTGAAACAAAATGAGACATTGGCTATATCTGTTTATCTATCTACTTATAGAATATGTGTATCAGGAGGAGAGAGAGGCTGGTGACTTTGCCTAGCCTTGCCTCATTTAAATTCAATTCACTTGTAAGGCATAATATCACCTTTCTGAGGTCACTAGTCTCCTTCCTTCTTTCCTTCCTTCCTTCCTTCCTTCCTTCCTTCCTTCCTTCCTTCCTTCCTTCCTTCCTTCCTTCCTTCCTTCCTTCCTTCCTTCCTTCCTTCCTTCCTCCCTCCTTCCCTTCCTCCCTCCCTTCCTTCTGAATGGGAACAGATTTAGTGAAGACTTCTCAGGAATATATAGAGTCTTCTCCCTGGAGTGGAAGAGACCTTAGGCCCAGGTTTCCATTCCTCCAGAGTGATTTCCATAGAAGGCTATCTATTGCATTAGGATCAATGATTGGATATGACTCACTAACTCCTCAATACCTAATTTGCTTATGCGCACGCACGCAGTCTGCAGTCCTCACACAGGTCCACCAGATTTGCATAAGTTCTCAATGTTCAATTTGCATGAGTTGTCAATGCTTCATTTGCATATATTTTCAATGCCTAATTTACATATAATGACGTGTATTTTCAAGGGCTTTGTAATGTCAGGGAGTGGGAAATTTGAACCAGGTTTCAAAAAGGATTGGTTAGATTTCCCTCCTAGAATGTAAGACCTTGCTTCTCAGCCAATGAGAACAATGGTCAGTGGTGGGAGGGGGATTTTCGCATCAGGGTCTATATAAAATGCCATTCTGTTTTTGTAAGGCTCCTCCCTACTCCAGCTTTACTGGTGAAGGGACTGCTCTGTTTCTCATGAGAACCGAATAAAGGAGATTTTCTGTTTTTACCTTGAGATGCCTCTGAGTAGTCAATTTGAGTAAGGGGGGTTCATGCTTTCCCACACACACACTTCCTTCCTTCCTTCCTTCTTTCCTTCCTTCCTTCCTTCCTTCCTTCCTTCCTTCCTTCCTTCCTTCCTTCCTTCCTTCCTTCCTTCCTTCCTTCCATCCTTTCCCCCTCTCCTTCCATTCTCTCCTTTCCCTCTGTCCACATAGGGAATCATACCCTTAACTGTGGGTTCTCTGCTCAAAAGAATATAAATTTTGATCACTGAAACTTTGTAAGATATCTTGGAATTTACAAATTAGATTTCTTTTTTTCCCTCTTTACTACTTATTTATTCTATCAATTTAAAAAAACGGGGACAAGTAACTTTTGCTCCACATAGTTTCATTTATGATTTCTTGAAACACAGCATTGGAAAACCAGGCTTCTGATAAAATTCATTGTGATTCAAATAGAGCTGCTTGACCATGCCTTAAACTCAAATCACTCTGGTTCTCACTGATTGGCAAACAATAGGTTCCAGCTCAAGTTTCACTTGGTTACTGTTTCAGTTTGGATGGCTTGCTGTGAATGTAAATAGCAATTGTATCACTTTTAGACAGAAACCCTAAGGATCTTCCTCTCCCAGACTGATTTTTTTTTTTGACTAGCCAAAAAAAGCCATTTTTGCCTCATTTCTTCCCTAGCCTTAATCGTTGAATGGGTGTTGACTCAAATGAACTGAGATCTAGGAGAGACCTCAGCTTAAAAAGGCCAAGGTCTCCCACTAGATCCAGTCATCCTGATATATATCTTGTCATTGGACAGAGATGACTGTGCCTCACCAAGAATCCCCTCTACAAAATCCCTAACAGGGGGTCATCATTCAGATCCTACTTGAAGACTTATGGCGATGGGAAACTTGCTACTTCCCTTAGCTAGTAGCCCATTCTCCTTTCAGACTATTCACTCTAATCACTAGGTAGCTTCTCCTTAGACTGAGGTGATGAAATGTCAGCAATTATCTAAATAGAAAGAAAAACCTATTTGAGCAGATGTTCAAAAAGAGAATGGAGAGAGGATTTTTTGCCCCTTCTCAATTGCAAATGTAGCTTGGTTAGACCCTGAACAGCTAGAAGAGGAGAATAAGAATAATTCCAGGAATCTGTAGCGCGTTTGTGCCTTTCAAACTCAAAACTCAGTCTCTGTCAGTCAATAAATACGTATTAAGGGCCTGCTCTGTGCCAGGCACTGTTGTGCACATTGACATAACCGTTAGGGATACAAAAGGAAGAAAGGAAAAGAAAGTCAATTCCTTCCCTCAAGGACTTAGCTACTTAACGGAAGAAGACAGCATGCAGAAGGAAGAAGAAACGTGGGGTAGGGGAGCCACGGGAGCCTTGGAGGGGGAGGCAAATATGGTGGAGAAGTGCTACAACATGCGCCTAATAAGAAATGAGGAGACGTATGTCCTGGATCCTCTCCTTAAGGGGAGGTTTTGGAGCTAAGGCTCTAATCAGAGGGTCTAGAGAAACAAAGGGCACTGATGAAATAAGAGTACCAGTGCTGATTCAGTGATCAGCTTTCTCACCAATGAGGTCCCTGGGTTGTAATCACATAATAGAGAAGTCCAAAGACTTTACATTTCGTTAAGTTCAATTTTCTCATTCTAGGTCTGAGTTATATACTATGCTCTCCTCAAAACCCAACTAAAGGGGAAAATTCTCAGTGACTTTTTCTTCAAATCAAACTATGAGAATATAAGCGTCTTATGAGTAGGAATTGTTGCCAGCATTGCCAGCACCTAACATAATGCATGGTATGTTGTAGGCGCTTAATAAATGCTTGTTGATTAAGTGATGGAACAAATGTTTATGAAGTCCACAATAAACATAAAGCAATCCTCTTGACCTTGGGGACACAAAGGAAGAAGTAAAAATATCTTAGCCCTTTTGGACCCTGCGTCTTACTGGGAGGGTGTGAGTAAGTAATTAAATGGGTATATGTATGTATGTGCATGTGTATATATTTATATACATGTGTGCATATACACATATGTGTGCATGTGTGCATGCACCTGTGTGTATACACACACATATATGCACGGCACACACACATATATGTAGTATATATACATAGTATGTATGTGGGTACATGTGGGTATATATATGTATATGTGTGTGTGTGTGTGTGTATACTCCCTTCACTTTGGTCTTGGCTTGTAACCTTTTCAAATTGAAGAACTTACTATCGGTACGATAGTTGACCTTGATGCCATGTTCATCCTCATTGAAAGCATTTGTCAGCATGGCTGAAAACATCATGCTAAAAAGCATGGAAGCAAGCACACAGCCCTGTTTCATCCCAAGGCACAAGAGCTTTGTCCATTATCCAGAACTCGGGCAAACATGCCATCATGAAATTATCGTACAATATTGATGAACTTCTCCAGGCAACCAAATTTTGACATAATTTTCCATAAGCCCTCATGACTAACAGTGTCAAAGGTCTTGGTCAGATCTACAAACATTGTGTACAGACCTCTGTTTTGCTCTTGGCATTTTTCCTGGAGTTATCGGGCAGCAAACACCGTATCGACTGTTCCTTAGCCCTTTCTGAAGCCACACTGGCTCTCACGTATATGCCTATCTTCCAAGTGAAAGATCAACCTATTAAGGTGGACTCTAGCAAGAATTTTGCCAGCAATGACTAAGACAGAGATTCCCCTGTGATTGTCGCAGGACAATCTATTCCCTTTACCCTTATAGGGATGGACAATGGAGGCATCCTTGAACTCCTGGGGGATGGGTTGGCCACATTGTTCGAATGCAAAATGTATGCTTGCCAAAAAGACTATTTTATGGAGAACTAGCAAGCATTCACATGGTGGCCAGAAGAAACAATACAAGGACACTCTCAAGGTCTCTCTCAAGAACTTTGGATTTGACTGTGCAACATGAGAGACACTGGCACAGGACTGCTCAGCATGGTGTGCCCACAACAGAAAGCGTGTTGTGCTCTTTGAGCAAAGCAGAATTGAGACAGCACAAAGTAAACACAGGTTGCGAAAATTGGGATATCCACCCCAAATATTCACACGGATTATCTGTTCCCAACCTGTGGTAGAGCATGCCAAGCTCTTATTGGTCTGATCAGCCACAGTCACAGTCAGACACACTGAAATTTCACTTTATGATGGTGATATCATTTTGGTCCTCTTCCAAGATGAAGGACAACAACCAACCAATCAACCAGCTATATATATAATGTCAGAGTCAGTATGATGGCATGGATGAAGACCAATCATACCTCTGACACATGTGTGGCCTAGGGAAAGTCACATAACCTCTCAATGCTCTTGGGCAACTGCCTAAAGCTGTAAGATAGAAAGGGAGCCAATCTCCTTTGAGGAGATAACCCTTCAGGTGCTTCCTAGGCAGCAGAGTCAGAGAGTTGTGAGTTCAGATCCCATCCTCCATCCCCAGACACTTGTATGCAACCCTGGGCAAGTAAATTAAATCCTGTCTGCTTCTGTAAAATAGGGATAATAATAGTACCTATCTCTCCAGGTGGTTGTGAAGATAATATTTGTAAACTAAGATAATATTTGTAAAGTGCTTGCAAAATCTTATAACATTATATAAATTATAGCTATTATGATGATTAAATCATGGTAAATCTGGTAAATAAATATAATGTATATATGTACATATATTATATACATATATAATTATGTATATGTACGTATGCATATAATTGTGTATATGTGTATATACATAAAATACTCTACAAAGTCATTTCAAAAGATAAATAACGCTAATTCCCAAAGGGATCAGAAAAGGCCAAGTATGGAAGGCAGTACCTGAGCTCTGCCTTGCACGTTAGAATTCACCAAAATGGTGGTAAGGGAAAAAATACATTCTGGACATAGGAGACCTCTCAGTGCCTTTTACTAGAGACAGGGAATGGGAATGAAGGATAACAGAACTAAATTCTCTCCTCAAAATATATTTTTAGCCATAGAAGAATGAGTTCTTCCCTGGCAGTCAGCCCAACACTTGGGGAGGCAGACGCATGAACTATTTGAGGTCCCTAAGGTATGACTTAGTGCTGCATTTGCTTTACATCTAACGAGCCAAATTCTCTCCCCTGCCCAAGTGTATCATTTAATGTGCTACTGAAGACACTAGACCAGTAACATTAGTAGACTAAATAATCCCCTAGTGCCCCCAAGGAGTTAACTCCCTACATATGGGACAAATAGAAGGAAGTGACTTAGGAACTGGGAAAAAAATTGCCTGATGGCTCATTATTAATAAGCACTGCACTCTGATGTTGTTGAAAGAGTAATTTCATCCCTATTTTACAGATGGGGAAATTGGGACCAGAGAAGTCAAATGGTTGACCCAAAGTCATATAATTTAGTTGTCAGAGCCATACTTAGTTCCTAGGTCTCCTGACTCACAGTCTAATGTTCTTTCCCCACAGCTTCATGGCTATGACCCACATTTTCTAAATTACTGAACCCACATCAGCTTGTGGGTGTATATTTAAAGGGGGGTGTAGGGGATTGAGAACATGAATTCAACACCATGCTTTATGATTTTGTTTGTATTCTAAAAATGTTCCCAATCTAATTTTAATTTCTATGGGAGATTTAGTGAAGGCTGTTACTGAATACACTTTAGAAAGCGGGCTCTCAAGCTCCTTCCTCAGCAGTGGTCACAGTCACCTTTTGTAACACCAAGAGTAACAGCTTTTCCACATTTTTCCTTAGTTCCCATCAGCAGGTTTGCAACTTTCCAGAGGTTATTTTAATTCCTCTCCCAAAGTCATGGTCTCTTGTGAAATGTGAGGAGCCACAGCCAGGATACACAATGATCTGTTGGCTTGGCAGAGAAAATCAGACAGACAAAAGCTATAGGACTCCAGGAAGCTGTGTGTGGAGTTGCCAGGAGGCTGCATGATTAGCTAAATTTCAAACCCATACACCAAGAGGATTCATACTGAGACAGAGGCTACTGGTTCATATCCCCATGGGGTTGGGACTTTGCAGCAAGATGGTAGCCAAGTGTTCTCACTCTCTTCCTCTTTATTTCTTCATTTTCACAAGAAAACAGTTAGTAGACAATACTTACTATGCCTCAAACCAAAATATTAAGAGTACATGAGGAAATAGTTTACGGTTAAATATTTGTCTAGAACTGTGGCAAGGGTTTATTCCTTTCCTCTCTACTTATTTCTTCAGTCTCAGCAGTCATTATCACCCAGCCACATATTTTCATTGAGACCTGACCTTCAAAAAGTATTTCTTAGCTCCCACGAGAAATATACTATCCCCCATTCCCAGTCTTGGTTAAGACATCATAGAAGAATTCCCTCCTAACTTTCAGGGAAGTTGGCAGAATCTAACATAGGCTGAGACTGGTTTTTCCTCTTGTCTTTCCCTCTTATGTGTTTGCTGATGGAGCAGTGCTATACACAGTCCATGAGTTCCTGGAATTATATAAGACAGTCCATGAACATTGTCCAAAAACACAAAATTGGGGGAAGGCATGGAATCTGAGAACAGAGATCATTGAATTTTGGACTCAGAGGGAAAGTTGTGATTACTTTATTGTAAACTGCTTGGGGACAGAAACTATTTCTTTGTTTCTTTCTCTCTCTCCCACCCTCCCTTCCTTCCTCTCTCCCTTCCTACCTTTCTCTCTTCTTTCTTTCATTCTTTCTTCCTTCCTTCTTCCTTCTTTCCTTTCTTTTCTTATTTCTTTTCCTTCCTTCCTTCCTTCCTTCCTTCCTTCCTTCCTTCCTTCCTTCCTTCCTTCCTTCCTTCCTTCCTTCCTTCCTTCCTTCCTTCCTTCCTTCTTTCCTCCCTCCAACCCCTAATAGTAGGGAATTAGTACATGTTCTTTGAATTCAACTGAATTAAATGTAGAGGTCATGTAGTCCAAATTCCCACTTCAACGAGCCTCAAGAAAAACTGGTCTATACTGGCCAATCACATACATCACTTATTTATTAGCTGAATTGCTGATTTATTAACTTACAGTGAGAAATGTAACTCAAGTGAACCGGAACATTCATGCTGATAGGTCAGGGCACTCTCTCCCTTGGACAGTGCAGCATTAACCCCAGTCTAAGCTTCCTATTTGTTGAGGCCTCACCAATGACCTCTGCCAAATCTGATGATCTTTTTTCAGTCCCCAACCTTCTCAACCTATCTGCTGCATTTGACACTGGTAACTACCATCTCCTCTGATTACTCTCTTTTCTCTGGGTTTTCATAACTTTTCTTTTTCTTAGTTTTCCTCCTACCTTTCTAATTACTTCTCCATATCCTTTGCTGTCTCATTAGCCATATCTCACCCCCTAACTGTGGCTATTCCCTAAAATAGTTCTGTCCTAGGACCTAATTTCCTCTCTCTCTTTCTCTCTATCAGTACGTATGTGTCTGTGTGTGTGTGTGTGTGTGTGTGTGTGTGTGTCTCTGTCTCTATATCTCATCAGATTCTATGAATTTAGGTATCATCTCTACATAAAAACATCACAAGAGTATATGGGTATTCAGAGCCCACCTTCATCCAACTCTCACCTGTGATTAGCACGTGTAGTAGCCATATTCCAGTAAACTGTCTTGGCAGACAGGCTAAACCAGACTGAGGGTATCTAATAAGCCTTAAAAACATAGGTGAGTTAAGAGAATTTCTACCCCAAGCATGTGAAGACTTACCACAGCATAATGGGCAGATGAAAGCAGCTGAAACAGAAGCTGTAGAGCACTTAGAGTTTGGTTGCACATCAAAGACACCAAAGTCATCCAGAGCATTCTCGACCATTGGTACTCATCTTGACTTTTGTCTTGCCACTGGATGTTGATGACTATGGAAGAGAAAATGAAGCTGATGACTTTGTGCACCTCTGCCTCACTTAAATCTAATTCATGTACAAGTCAAGACATCACCCTGTGGTGTTATTGGTCCTTTTAAAAAATGTTCAACAACAACGACAGATGCATCACAGATCTATGTATCTAGCCCATCTCTCTTCTGAGATTCAATCTCACATCGTCAGTTGCCTGTTGTTATTTTAAACTGGATATCCTAGAGATATCTCAAACCCAACATACACAAAACTGAACTTATTACTGCCCCTGCCAAAAACATTTTCCCTCTTCCAAATTCCCCTCTTTTTTCCAAAGGCACTATCATCTTTCCAGTTGTCTAAACTAGTAACCTCATCCCACATATCCAATCAGTTGTCAAATTTTACTATTTCTAATTCCATAGCATCTTTCATAGCTGATCCTTTCTCTCTCCTAATATGGCTTCCATCTTAAATCAGACCCTTATCTCCTCTAAAATGGACTATTACGATGACCTCCTATCTGATTTCCCCCCCACCCCACCTCAAGTCTCTCTCAACTTCAGTCCATCCACTATACTGCTGCAAAGTGATTTTCCTCAAGAACATATCTGGTCAATTACAATGACATTCTATTGTCTCTAGGAAAAAATAAAAACTTCCCTGTATTGCTTTTAAAGTCTTCACCACTTGGCTCTAATTCATCTTTCCAGCTTGGTTGGACATTATTCTCTCTCCTGCACCTTGTCATCCAGACAAGTTATCTCTCTATTTCTCACACAGGATACTCTGTTGTCAAGGCACAGCTCAAGCACTACCTTCTACATGAAGTCTTTTCAGATCTCCCCAAGCTTCCAGTATCCTCTCCCCAAAGCGATCTTGTCTTTAACTACTTTGTATTTACTTGTCTATTCTACATATTTTTTTATTTTGAAAAACTTTTTATTTTTTCCTTTTAAAATTGTTATTCATTTTATTTTTGATTTATGGAATAAAACATGCATTTCCATAATATAGTATAACAAAAAAGATGAAAACACATGAAACAGGAAATCTATTCCATACAACTTGCTATTCTTTTTGAATATATAATGAAGTTATCATGTAAATTCCTTCTTTTCTTCCCCCCGCCCCAGAGATGGCTACTATTAGACGCTAATATATGTGTATGTATATATATATATATATATATATATATATATATATATATATATGTAAAATCATTTTACACATACTTACATTTATCAGTTCTTTCTCTGGATGCAGACACCATATTTATATAAGCTTTTGTCTTCCCCATTAGAATGTAAGATCCTTGAGTGAGGATTGTTTCATTTGTCATACCTCTATTCCCAGAATTTAGCTTAATAAATATTTGTTGGTTGCTTGATTTATTTACTCTTTTTGTCTGTCATTATATTATAATTCCAATATATTTTTACATGTTACAATTTCTCCCTTTCTATGGTACAAAGGTGACCCTGGGTTGTTGAAGGCAATGTCAGAGGAGCAAAGACAGGCCTGTGCAAGCTGCAAAGTCTTTGAATATGTCTCAGGGATAGGTTCTACGCCACCTCCGTTCTATTAAATTCAACAAATATTTTTTAAGTCATGACTATGTCCCAGGCACTGTGTTGGGTACTGGTACTGGTGACACAAGGACAAAAAAAATGTCCCTGCTTTAAAGAGGCTTGTATTCTTTGTTGTTGAATCATTTTTCAGTTGGACTCTGTTGTGTTGGGTTGGATTCTTCATGACCCCATTTGAGGATTACTTTGGCAAAGATGCTGGAGTGGTTTGCCATTTCCTTCCCCAGTTCATTTTACAGATGAGAAAATTGAAGTAAACAGGGTTAAGTGACTTGCCCAGAGTCACACTGCTAGGAAGTGTCTGAGCCTGAATTTGAACTCAGAGAGGACTCTTTCTGATTCCAGGCCCCGTATCCAGTGTATGACCTAGCTGTTTGCTTATACTCTACTGAGGCAAAAATGATTATTTTCTTCTTAGTAAAAAACATGTATTTGGAGCTTTAGTTAGAATTTCTCAGCTAACTGTGTCACTTGTTATTTAAGTATGAGATATAAAAAGCTAACGCAAAAACAAACTCAACAAAATTTGGGTGGTTTGTTTTGTTTTGGTTTGTTTTGTTGGTTTGTTTGCTGAGTTCTGAAATCTGGCACCTATGCTTCTAGGTTTGGTTTTGTTTTGCTTACAACTTACATTAATATCGTTAATAACATTGTTTGTGAAAGCTTGTTGTCTAAGGATGGTTTCTTCCTAGGACTAGCAGGTGAAAGCCTTCTCCTAGAACTTCTAAGTAAAGAGAACGTCTGGGACAGCCATTTCCCCATTTCCCACCAGGCTGCACTCCTCTGGACTTCTCTATCTTGTCTCATGCCACATACCTTCCCCTAACCTCTCTTTTTATCTTCCTTTTAAGTGCATAAGGTCCCTTGACAGTACGGTCTATCCTTCTTTTTGATTATATTCCCAAGGCTTCGCACAGTGTCTGGCACATAAAGGTTTGTTAACTGACTGTTGACTATGGATCAACTTCAATTAGTTGACAGAGGCTCTTGAAATATTAGCCAGTAGGTGATGAATTTATTTGTTCAACCAATCATCAAGCATTTTTAAAGCACCTATTATGTGCCAAGATCCTTTTTTTTAACCATAACAACTCATGAAAATGGTTTACTAAGGTGTAGATGGACAGAAATCTATATTAGCAAAGGAGATACACCGAAAAATCACAGACCCTTGAAAAAGAAGTACAGTTGAATTTGCATCACTGAACAGCTAAGGTAGCAGTTTAAATTCCACTGCTATAGTGAGCATTTCAGGCCAAACAGAATGTCTCTTTCTTGATTTTCTTCTTTACTTTATCTCTTATATACTTAATAGTTTATTTGGGTCTATAGTCCTCTTTCCATTGACTCCAATATAATCAATGCTTGTAAAACTTTTTTTTTTTTTAAAAAAGGATAGTTTCGTAAAATCCTAAGGTTCTGGGAGGAGAATACAACTTTTATTGCTTGAAAAATTACTTTTAGCACAAATAAAAATAGATATAACTTTAAACAGTCAGAAATAAATTTATGTAACTCATTCCTACTAGAGGTATTCAATAACGAATCCTCTGTTCCTTCCACAAACATTTAAAGTATACCTACTCTGTAGAGGTTGAACAAGTACAGTATAAACCCCTTGAAGGGAGGGGTTAGTTCCTATTTGCCTCTGTGCCTGTCCCCCCCCCAGCTTGGTGCCTTCTGGGTAGTGGACACTTAATGAACATTTGTTGAATTGAATAAGACTGAACTGAATTATGTCTTCTTTGTGCTTAGTGCTTTATGGTGAGGGAACTAAACCGTATATACAAGTAGTTACAATACAAGTGTAAATCATTAATTTTGGTGTTGTTGTTCAATCATTTCCAATCCTTCATGACCTCATAGACCATATTATGCCAGGACTTTCTATCTTCCACTATCTCCCAAGTCTGTCCAAGCTCATGTTCATTGATTCCATGACATTATTTATCCATCTCACCCTCTCCCACTCTGTCTCCTTTTGTCTTCAATCTTTTGCCCATTGCCCAGGACACCCAAGTACTGGATTTACGTGTACATTTCTGAGGGCTCACTGTCACTTCACCTTTAGGTCAGTATTTCTGAGTTACATTGCTGTCACTCAGAATCTAGGTCTCTACGGATAAGTATAAAATTGCTATACAAATCCTGTATAAGCACTCAACATAATAATACATTTATCAGCTTTGGGACAATCCAGAGATAATATAGAAAGTCAAAAGGACTTAAGTGCTTATACAGAAGCTAGAAATATCCTTTACCTATATTTTTGGATCACTTGACAGGAGTCATATTCAGTGATTTTCCCAGAGTAAACTCTGAATGGGGTCAATATGGTTATACTATAAAATAGAAAAGTAACATATGAAAAAAAGTAATCCTTTAGACATATTCCAGACTGTACTGAACAAATTGCTTAAGGAAAGGTATGACAAATACCATAGAAGTTATTCAAACATTCAGAGTTTAGAAGAGGAATTCCCTCAATCTAAGGAGAAGGTAGCACTTAAGTTGGCCCTCACTGATTTAACAAAGGCTTGAATTCAACATTCAGATTCCTGCCTTAAAGAAAAGGCAGGAACCTTAGGGCTAGAATCAAGCTCTTGTCCTCAAGGAGCTCATTGGAGAATAAAGGGGGAGAAAATATGGAAATGACTTTGTACAAACAAGCTATGGACAGAATAAATTGGAAAAAGTCACCATTTGAGCTCTTGATAGGTTTTTAGGAAACTTTGTCCTCATTCTTCTCAGGTTGTAGCAGAATTTCTTTTTATCCATCAACAAAAGCCACTTATCAACTTTTCACATGGTATAATGAGAGGTCTGGTGTTGGACTTAAATTCAGTAAGACCTGCATTCAAACTCTGCCTCAGATACTTAACAGGTATGTGACCCTGGGCAAATTACGACTTCTCTGGGCTTATGTTCCCTCATGTGTAAAATAAAGAGGGTTAGACAGAATGGCCTTTATGGTCCCTTCCTGTTCTAAATCTATGATTTGATGACATGTTATAAGGAAATGGGGTCAAACTCAAATAGAAACAGGAGGTCATTATTTCCTAAGGATCTCTCTAGGAGAGATCTAGGCATATATTGACTGTGAAAACTACATATTAATATTATCCATTTTAAAAATATTTTTATTTATTTTGTTAACAATTTCCCAATTATATTTTAATCGGTTTGGGTAGCACTCAGGTTACCTCAGGTGTAAAGGAAGTCTTGCTTTTCACAAATCCTTTCCATTTTGCTTGTAATTGTCCAAATAGTGCTCTTTTTTTCCTCTTTCTGTCTTATTCACTTTCTGGCTATGTCTATATGAATTCTGTTCTTTTGCCAATCTATATAATTTTAAAAGAATTATTGAGCTGGTTGTGGTAGCACACACCTGTAATCCCTTCTACTAGGGAGGCTGAGGCTAATGGATCTCTTGAGCTCAGGAGGAATCAGGCTAAGCCAATTGGGTTTCCACATTCTGTTCAATATTAATATGGTAATATTCTACCCCTCTCTGCCCCAGAAAGGCAGAAGAGGAAGTGGGTGCAACACTAGATTGCAATTGAATATGAGACCCAGGAGAGTGAAATGATTGACTCAAGGCCACATAAGCCAAGTAGCCAAGTTGAGATTCTCTGACTTCAAATGCGGTGCTCTTTTAACTAGGGTGTGTCTGTGTATAATCATAACTAGTACCTGGGGCAAGTTAAAATAAATCCCTCCTTTCCATCATCATCTTCGCCCCTAAACTCTCTGGCACTATCATCTGACTTACAGATCTAACCCAAGGACTCCTAGGCCTTGCCTACTTCCCTTTCACTGCCTCCTTAAGATTTAAAGGACTTCCCATCTACCCTGAAGCTGAATTTTCTTTACACCAATTGAGAGAACCAGCCTAGGTGAGAAAAATGGGGCAGGTCAAAGCTATTGTACTGATTAGAATGGGATTATGCCCATGAGTATATTTTGAACTCCCAGCCTGGGAGAGTTAGGAGACACAGTGTTTTGTTTTGTTTTTTGAGGGATTTAGAATCACTTTAATCAAGCACATGTACCATTCCTTTAACCAAGCATATATATCATTCAATTAGTTCAGGGGAGCCAGCACTCTAAACTTCAAAGAAAATACAGAGAAATCAAAGATCAACAGACATGACTTCCTCTACCTGAGCATAGTTCAACAGACAGATCCAACTGTCTGACTATAGTTACCAGAGAGGGAAGCACGGATATCTGGGTTTTCCAAGGGGGTGGGGATGGGGGGGTTGAGAAAGGAATCTCCTTAATGGCTTCCCAGAGTCCTTGTCTGAACAAACAAACACTTCCAGTCAATAAACCCCCAACACAGTCTTCTTTAAAGAAGGAAGGAAGGAAGGAAGGAAGGAAGGAAGGAAGGAAGGAAGGAAGGAAGGAAGGAAGGAAGAAAGGAAGGAAGGAAGGAAGGAAGGAAGAATCAATGGTAACAGATTGACAGTTTAACCTTTATATTGGAGCAGTGTGGGTAGCCCTTTGAAGCATTCATTGTCAAATACCTTTGCACAAACTGAGTTATGGAGCTCCAGACATGAAAATCATGAAATGTCACCAGTAGCCTGGAGTATGGCACTTCTCTCACAGGGAGCCCTGTCTGTGATCTTAAGTAGAACGTATGATGGGCTGTAGGAGCCTGACCCCAAAGAAAATATATAAGGATCTTCTTAAACCCTCTGATTCATTATGCCCTGACCTGGAGCAAAGGAAAGAGGAGGGAAGGGAAAGGGAAAGAAAGAAAGGTAGAAGAGGAAATGCCCAACAGGAGAGATACTCATATAGACTGAGCAGAGAGCAAACACCACACTGATGAGAGAGAGGAAAAGAACACACAGGAGTCACTTCAGAGATACCGAGGAGCCCCACAGTGAAGCAGCTTCCTATTGGAAGCTCGTTCTTTTCAACCTTCGTTTGATTGTTTTATTTATTCATTCATTTACTTTGTCCTCCTTCATTCCCTTCCCAAGTCCTTCATTCTATTCTTTCTCTCTGGCTCAGTAGGGGAACCAGAAGGGAAGGTCCTCCCCTGGCTCAGTTCAGGGAAGGTCATCTGGAAAAAAAAATGTTTGCTTTATTGAAAATTATTTTCACTTTCTGCTGTTTATAGGAAAGGAAAGGACAGAGGATCAAAGGATTTAGAGATAGAAAGGACCTTAGATATCATTGAAGTAAACCCTCTCATTTTGAATATGAGACCCAGGAGAGTGAAATGATTGACTCAAGGCCACATAAGCCAAGTAGCCAAGTTGAGATTCTCTGACTTCAAATGCGGTGCTCTTTTAACTAGGGTGTGTCTGTGTATAATCATAACTAGTACCTGGGGCAAGTTAAAATAAATCCCTCCTTTCCATCATCATCTTCGCCCCTAAACTCTCTGGCACTATCATCTGACTTACAGATCTAACCCAAGGACTCCTAGGCCTTGCCTACTTCCCTTTCACTGCCTCCTTAAGATTTAAAGGACTTCCCATCTACCCTGAAGCTGAATTTTCTTTACACCATTCTCTACACCATTTAGAGGGAGAGCTCCTTGAGAACTGAGATTGTCTTGCTTCTTTAATTTGCGTCCCAAGTGCTCAGCATAGTGCTTGGCAGATAATGCCATGAAATTGCTTTGTCATTCATTCATTCATTCAAATTCCTTTGAGGAGGGAGATTTCAGGAAGAGTTTCTAGAAACAAGGGCCTATAGGAAAAGAGGTTCCGAGACATACACACTTCAGTATCATTCTTCCTTTTCCCAGCCACTCCTTTGGACAAGACTCCTGGTCACCAAGAAGCTAGAACTAAGAAGGCTGGTACATAAAGGAAGCTTTGGGGAGAAAGTTCAGGCAGGACCATACCGGATACAAGATAAACTTAGGTGAGTAACAGGATAGGAACCAAACAAGGAGCCCTTCTGGCAGCTTCCTATTTTTAATTAACTATTCTTGCTAATCAGGTGCTAAGTTCAGTTGTTTTTACCTGTTGAAGGAACCCAAGTACTATCTAAACCCTTTTAAATTTCCCTGCCCTGGGTCAAAACCATGATGGCCCTACTCTAATTATGGTTCTTCGTGTTTGTATGCCTGTTAACTGATAATTAGTTTGGTAACTTAGCTTCAATACTTCAAGCATTTGTAATTTCATTGATGTATATATGCTCTTTCCACCACAAAGTGCCCACACGTGTGGGTTTTTTTTTTTCAGTCTTATTACCAGCATATGTAAGATATTGTCCCAGCTCTGGTAAAAACAACAACAAAAACAGGTTATAATGAGCTCTTCACAGTATAAACAAAGCTCTTGGGAGGGTTTCTAATCTGAACTGAAACACACTGAATTCTGGGACATAGCAGTTTGTCTCAAAATGAAGCTCTGGTGTACTAAGGACAGCTCATACCTCCTGTTTAGGCTCAAGAGAACTCAGTAACCTATCCTTCTGATTCATAAAAAACCCAGGAAAAATTTTTCTATACTTCCAAACCTTCAGTTCAAGTTAGGAAACTTCTCAGTTGCCACCTGAATTGTGACACCCATTGCAAAACTTAAGTGCAGTGAAAGGAACACAGAGACCATTACATGTTGGAAAGACCAACATTAGCTTCTTCTTTCCTTGTTCCCCTCACTTTCTCCACTTTGCTCTGCAAAATAGATGTATATCTGGGGGTCTCAAACTTTTCTTTTTAGAGTCCCAGTGTTGAGGTTTAGATTCTGCCCAACCAGGGTTACCAAAAGCTGTTGGGGTTTCAAGATGTGGTGTGGAACCATCTCAAAGAATTCAATGTCAGACCACCTCTAATCCAAGTATAGGCATTTGCTGAGATTGCCACCTCTCATGAAGCAGGCTAAGTTCCAAGAGGAACCAGCAACTTCAGAGAAAGCAAGATAGATTTTTATAGGGTAAAGATGCAATTGCATAGTAGAAATTATGAATATTAAAAAGGCAAGAGGGGTTTGTTAAGGAATTGGGTAATAGGGGAGAGGTCCCAGCCACAGTGGAACTGTGAATATGATTACCCACAATACATATAGAAAAACCCATTTGGAGGGTATGTATATATGTTAATGATATCATAATAAACCTCTCTGTCATAAGTTCACTCTATGTCAGTTCTTTACTATTACTGTGCAGGGGCCTACTTAAGAAAGTCCCTTTTATTGTCTTGGGGTCCTCATCCTGCTTGGTCATCCTATGGTGTTGCTTTCTCATTGGCTGAGTATTGTGGTCCTTTCTAAAACTAGATGAGATGTGGTTGTGGTTGAGTGCGTGGACACATCTGCTGTTTTGGTGGGAAATATGAGTTCATGGACACACCTGTTGTTCCAGTGAGCCTGAGGCATAGATGAGAAAGTTAGGATATTGAGTGTGTGGGGGTGGGGGTGGGGGTGTTGAGTGGCTAGGTAGGGGCAGTGGGCCTGCTGTTCAGTGGCGCCTATAAGGAAGTTAGAATATTGGGACTGGGGGCAGCTTTGTTAGGATTCCATCACCATCACACTGATTCATCAACTATCTGTCTATCTATCTATCTATCTGTTTCTTCATTCATTCATTCAGTTTAAGTTAATTACAAAGAAGGGCTCCTGGACAATTGGGCTTCCAAACCCATTTTCCACATCTTGAGATTCCTTTTCTTGTCTTCTCCTTCTTCACCCCCTCACCTTTTCATTTCTTAACTTCCCAGAATTCAGAGTAGGAGGTAGGCTTGGGATAGAGGTGCCCCTGTAATGTTTCAGACCCAAGTCAGATACAAAGGCAGTGGGCTACAGTTGGGACCAAGGACTGGGGAATGTGAAAGTCTGGGAGGTAGGCAAGGAGAGGAGTTACATAGTCCACTATTGTAGGCTGTTAGATTGACTGAAGAAGTTAGCATATACTATCGTAACTGGACCTTTTAAAACAAGGTCCTTAAGCCAGGGTCTAGGGTCAGTAGACTGAATTCAGGGGATCTAAGGACTTGGAGGGGGAGGAAACTGCATTTTTATTTCAATATAACTGATTTCCTTTGTAATCATAAACATTTGATTTTATACTCTTTAAAACATGACTCTGAGAATGAGTTCATAGGATTCACCAAATCTGGTGAAGGGGTCCATGACAGAAAAATTTCAAGAATCTTTCCCTGTCTACCCTTTGGTTTATTAGACATCCCTGAACTTGAATTTGATATTGCCTTTGGATTTTTTACAAGAATATTTTTCGTTATTTTGACTTTCAGACTTTTTAACCAACTCTTTGTGTCTATGTTATTTCTCTATATTACTTAGACTCATAGAATCATAGAACATAAGAGCTGGAAGGGATTTTAGAGATCATCACGTCTAACGCCCTCAATTCATTTAAAAAAAAAAAAAAGATTTAATCCCAAATAGTGAAAGTGAAGAGTCAAGTTCCTAAAATTTTATGATTCATAAAACAGACTGCTATTTATTCACCAGTTCAAAGACTCATGTTTTTCACTTAGTACATTTCATACAAGGAGGTATCTCAGAATACTCTCACAGATAATTAAAGTTGATCAACATTTGACCGTATAAATGATTTTTTTTCTATTGTTATTTTTCTCTGATTCCTACTGCAGCAAAAATTCTTGTAACATTTCCAAGGTTTCTCTTGGAAGACATATGCACTGATGCAGAGTGAAGTGTGCAGAACCAGGAGAACAATTTATAAAATGAAAACATTGTAAAGACAAACAACTTTAAAAAACTTAAGAACTCTGATCAGTACAATAATCATCCAGGATTCCAGAGAACTCATCTCATCCACATCCTAATATAGGGGGGATATATTTAAAGTGTAGAAGAGATACTATGCTTATTTGTTAAAAAGACTTTGTTGTGTTTCCAAATGAAGCAGTGGAAAGGAAAGAAAATATATTTTTGTTCATGGAAAGCAAATTTAATTAAATTTTAAAAATTCCTTTAACATTATTTCTACAGTGAAGTGATCGTAAATAGTCCAGCAAACATGGAACTCTTTATTCCACTAGTCTAGCCTTAACTAGGCTAGACGTAACTAGCATAAGGATGACAGGACTTTGTCTTAGGAAGCTTTCTCTGAGACAACGTGGTATCTCAGGATATAGAGTGCAGGACTTGGAGTTAGAAAGTTGCTGCTCAGTCATGTCCAACTCTGTGACACCATTTGGGGTTTTCTTGGCAAAATTACTAGAGTGGTCTGTTATTTCCTTCTCCAGCTCATTTTATTAGATGAAGAAACTGAGGTAAACAGAATTAAGTGCTTTGTCCAAGATTACACGGCTAGTAAGTGTCTGAAGCCAGATTTAAACTCAGGAAGATGAGTCTGTGCCACCTAGCTTCTCATAGAGGTAGAAAGGTAGGAGTTCAAATCCTGCTTCAGACGTACTATGTGATTCTTAGAAAGTTACTTAAACACTCTTAGACTCAGTTTCTTTATCTGAGTTTCAAATGAAAATATATGTAAAGTGTATCTCAAATCTCAAAGCACTATATAAATACGTGCTATTAACATTCCTCATTTGGCTTGAGTTATCTACAGAGTAACTATGCCATGATCTTGCGTGGTACAGTTTAACAAATTCTTGGGGGAACAAAAAGTTTTTATGGCACATTTTTATATTTAGTCTGCATTAGTAACAATTTCTCCATCACTTTCTCAAATCTAGATAATCAGCGAAACAATCAGGTCTTGATTTCTAGGTTCGCCGGTTCCTGAGTTATCTATACTGACCTAGAAAAATTTAACAATTGGTTCCCATGAACTAGTTCAAGCTGACTCTAACACACCTCTGCAGTCTTGTCACTATGATGTTCCCCTTATAGAGATTAGGATCAGGCTGTGACCTCTCCCAGTAGGATTGCATCCACACTTGGACTGCTCTCAGTTTATTGACAAAGTCCACTGTTTCCTCATCCCAGTAGTTTTTGAACTTAGCAAAAGTGCCTCAGAACCCAACATAATGCTTGCAACATAGTAGGTGCACATTTATTAATTGATTGCTAGTTATATGACTGTTCTAGCCCTTAAGGACAACAGGCTAAAAATTATAGCTACAAGCTTTGTTTTTAAAAGTCAAGAACAGAGGGTCGACTTACAGTGTGAGACTTAACAGTCCACAGTGGGAACAGCCAAAACCTTGCTGACAAAAGGGCAAAAATAGCCCTGGGATTTGTGTTACCGGCTGCTGTTTTCCCGGTAGCTCAGAGCACCAGACTGCTTTCATACTCTTAGAAATGAATATAAGGAAACAGCTTTGCATTTTGGACTTTAGGAATCAGAGCACCTGTGACCTCTGTACTGAAACATCAATCACTTTTTAGAAATGGACAAGGTCTCTTCAATGCGTCAGTTTCAAATGTTGCACTACAAAACTTTTTTAGCAAGTTCTAATTATCACTGTTACCCAACTTTTTGAAACTTGTAGATTCCATCAAGGGAGTTTGACTTCTAATTATGTTAAGATTGTTCCGGATTATTGTTACAGTATTTCAACGAACATATAAGACAACTCTTATTTACTTCCTTTGAGGGAGAGAAAAGGAAATGTTTTGACTTAACGTGACCTATTCATGATCTTCCTTTGACAGGGAGAAAAGGAAATGTTTTGACCTAACGTGACCTATACTTGATTCTTGTATTAGTCCTTGTATACTGTTTTCTTCCCTGGTTTCACATCCCATGATTAGAAGTACAGACAAGCACTTCCTGTTTAGGGTCATGTTTGAAGCCCAGACACTGCTCGTTAATCAGACAATGGTTTTGAGCAGCTGAAACATTACCGGTGAGACAGGCTTGTCTTTAAAAAAAATGTTTTCAATTAAAAAAAAGCATAATTACAAATGGAAATTCCAAAACTGGGTTTGGTGTCATCCTTGTCTCTTGAAGCTGGAAGCCAGAAGACATAAAGAAACTAAAGAACACAAATCTTTCTTTTTTTTTTTAATTTATTTATTTAACTTTTAACATTCATTTTCACAAAATTTTGGGTTCCAAATTTTCTCCCCACTTGTCCCCTCCCCCCACCCCAAAACACCGAGCATTCTAATTGCCCCTATCACCAATCTGCCCTCTCTTCTATCATCCCTCTCTGCCCTTGTCCCCTTTTTCTCTTTTGTCCTGTAGGGCCAAATAACTTTCTATACCCCTTTACCTGTATTTCTTATTTCCTAGTGGCAAGAACAGTACTCGACAGTTGTTCCTAAAACTTTGAGTTCCAACTTCTCTTCATCCCTCCCTCCCCACCCCTTCCCTTTGGAAGGCAAGCAATTCAATATAGGCCATATCTGTGTAGTTTTGCAAATGACTTCCATAATAGTCGTCTTGTATAAGATTAACTATATTTCCCTCCATCCTATCCTGCCCCCCATTGCTTCTATTCTCTTTTGATCCTGTCCCTCCCCATGAGTGTTGACCTCAAATTGCTCCCTCCTACCAATGCCCTCCCTTCCATCATCCCCCCCACCCTGCTTATCCCCTTCTCCCCCACTTTCCTGTATTGTAAGATAGGTTTTCATACCAAAATGAGTGTGCATTTTATTCCTTCCTTTAGTGGAATGTGATGAGAGTAAACTTCATGTTTTTCTCTCACCTCCCCTCTTTTTCTCTCCACTAATAAGTCTTTTGCTTGCCTCTTTTATAAGAGATAATTTGCCCATTCCATTTCTCCCTTTCTCCTCCCAATATATTTCTCTCTCACTGCTTAATTTCATTTTTTTAAGATATGACTCCATCCTCTTCGATTCACTCTGTGCATTCTGTCTCTGTATGTGTGTGTGCATGTGCGTGTGTGTGTGTGTGTGTGTGTGTGTATGTGTGTGTGTGTAATCCCACCCACTACTCAGATACTGAAAAGTTTCAAGAGTTACAAATATTGTCTTTCCATGTAGGAATGTAAACAGTTCAACTTTAGTAAGTCCCTTATGACTTCTCTTTGCTGTTCACCTTTTCATGGTTCTCTTCATTCTGTGTTTGAAAGCCAAATTTTCTTTTCAGCTCTGGTCTTTGCATCAAGAATGCTTGAAAGTCCTCTATTTCATTGAAAGACCAATTTTTCCCCTGAAGTATTATACTCAGTTTTGCTGGGTAGGTGATTCTTGGTTTTAGTCCTAGTTCCTTTGACTTCTGGAATATCCTATTGCATGCCCTTCAATCCCTTAATGTAGAAGCTGCTAGATCTTGTGTTATCCTGATTGTATTTCCACAATACTTGAATTGTTTCTTTCTAGCTGCTTGCAATATTTTCTCCTTGACCTGGGAACTCTGGAATTTGGCCACAATGTTCCTAGGAGTTTCTCTTTTTGGATCTTTTTCAGGTGGTGATCGGTGGATTCCTTGGATACTTATTTTGCCCTCTGGTTCTAGAATCTCAGGGCAGTTTTCCTTGATAATTTCATGAAAGATGATGTCTAGGCTCTTTTTTTGATCATGGCTTTCAGGTAGTCCCATAATTTTTAAATTGTCTCTCCTGATTCTATTTTCCAGGTCAGTTGTTTTTCCAATGAGATATTTCACATTACCTTCCATTTTTTCATTCTTTTGGTTTTGTTTTGTTTTGTGATTTCTTGGTTTCTCATAAAGTCATTAGCCTCCATCTGTTCCATTCTAATTTTGAAAGAACTATTTTCTTCAGTGAGCTTTTGAACCTCCTTTTCCATTTGGCTAATTCTGCTTTTGAAAGCATTCTTCTCCTCATTGGCTTTTTGGACCTCTTTTGCCAATTGAGTTAGCCTATTTTTCAAGGTGTTATTTTCTTCAGCATTTTTTTGGGTCTCCTTTAGCAAGGTGTTTACTTGTTTTTCATGCTTTACTTGCATGTCTCTCCTTTCTCTTCCCAGTTTTTCCTCCACCTCTCTAACTTGATCTTCAAAATCCTTTTTGAGCTCCATGGTCTGAGCCCATTGAGTGTACTGGGATACAGAAGCCTTGAATTCTGTGTCTTTCCCTGATGGTAAGCATTGTTCTTCCTCATCAGAAAGGAAGGGAGGAAATACTTGTTCACCAAGAAAGTAACCTTCTATGGTCTTATTTTTTTCCCCTTTTCTGGGCATTTTCCCAGCCAGTGACTTCACTTCTGAATGTCCTCTTCACACCCACTTGGCCTCCAGATCAGCCCAGCTAGCACTTGGGGTCTGAGATTCAAATGCTGCTTCCCAGCCTCAGGGCTTTCGGTGGGGGTGGGGCTGCTATTCAATGTGAGATTAAGTTTAGGTGCTCAGGTGGGGGCAGGGCCGCCTCACAGGCTCAGTTCCCTCAGGGGGTTTATGCAGAGACCTTCACAATGGATCCGAGCTCCTGCCTGCTTTGGGAGCCCCTGTCCGCTGCCGCCCCCGCCACTACCTCCCAACAGGGCCTGAGCCACGGGGACACCCCACTCCCCTGTTGGCCACCCAAAAAGACTCTTTCACTGACCCTTGTCACCTGTGGGTGGAGAGATCTGCATGGCCGCTGGAGATTCCATCCCTGAAGCCTGCTCCGATCTGCTCCTCTCGGTGCCCAGGGCTGGGCCAGGCTCCAGGTCAGACCTTTTGTCAGTTTTTCAGGGCTCTCTGAAACAGAAATTTCCTCTGCTCCATTGTTCTGTGGCTTCTGCTGCTCCAGAATTTGTTGGGAGTTCTTCTTTACAGATATTTTATGGGCTGTGGGTTCAGAGCTAGCATATGTGAATCTTTCTACTCCACCATCTTGGCTCCTCCCCAATACAGATCTTTCTTCTCTCCTTTTTCATCAACTCTGCCCCAACCTCTCATTCGGGCATGGGACATGGATCTACAGTAATGAGTAGAGAGTCTCATTACTAGTGGGCTTTGGGCTTGAGTTATATTGAGGTGATATAAAATGAAAAAAAAAATCAATAAACATAAAATTAAAAATTAATTTTTAAAAGAAAATAAATTGGGAGGTATAGAAAAAGAGGGCAGGAACTAATAAATTTCCTTAAAGTATCACTTGCCATTTCATTCTTTTTTTAATTTTATTTTTAATTTATGGAATAAAAAAGCATTTTCATAACATAGTACAATAAAAAAGATAATTGAATATGGAACTGCAAATCTACTATGCACAACTTGCTATTCCTTTCAAATATACAACAAAATTATGATGTAAATTTCTTTTGTCTTTCTTTTTCTTCCCTTCCACCCCCTTCCTAGAGATGGCTACCATTAGACAAAATAGATATATACATGTAAAATTATTCTATACATAATTCTATTTATCATTTCTTCCTCTGGATGCAGATAGCATCTTTCTTCATGTCATTTATAGTTAATTTGGGTATTTATGATAGTCAAAATAATTTATCCACTCAAAGTCATTCTTAAAATAATACTGCTTTTACTGTATACAGTGTACTCTTATCTCCACTCACTTCAATCTTCATTATTTCGTGCATGTCTTTTCCTACTGTGCACAGTAGTATTCCATCACCATTATATACCATAACTTGTTCAGTCATTCCCCAATTCATTCTGTATCAGTTCACATGCCTTCCTAGAGAAATGCTGGAAATGTTTACTGTATTTTTGCTATGGTAAATGTCTTGTCTAGAACTACAAAATGATCATTCTATACTTTACTTGGTATGGCACTTAATCTGTATTGATTTATGTAGTTTAATTATATTGCAATTGCTTAATCATGAACAATTAATGTGTCTTCAATTATTTAAGTTTTCCTTTGATTCTTTAAAAGGAATGTTTTGTAATTTTATATGTCCTGTATTGGCAGATGAATTCCAAGGTGTCATGTGTATTTAGTAGTTATTTTGAATGGCATTTCTTTTCATACCTCTTCCTAGATTTTGTTCATAATATACAGTCTTGATAATTTTTTTTTGCATTCTGTAATTTTATTAAAGTGGCTAATTGTTTCATTTATTTTTGGCTGAATCTCTTGGGTTCTAGGTAAACCATCATGGAATCTGCAAATAGTTATAATTTTGTTTTCTTTTTGCCTGTTTTGATACTCTCAATTTTTTTTTTTAATATTGCAATAACTACATTTGTTTGAAGTGCATTATGTAAGAGTAGTGACAAAGGTTTGCCTTGCTTTACCCCTGAATTGCACTGCCTTTGAAGAGTAGCAAAAAGTAAAATTGAAAAGACTAGAGCCTGACTAGATAGATTTGAACACCACACTAGATAGAGGCTTTCATTATCTTAAGGTAATGAGGAGCCATTAAACAAGGAAGTACCATGAGTATGGATCCATTTTACAATTTCTCACATTAAAAGAGAACACAGAGGGCATTGATTCTCTTAGCCAGTCTCCTAGAGCATGGATTACTAGTTTGGCAGAAAAGGGAAGGCATTAATAGGACCTAGAAAAAACATCGCCTTTTGGTAGGCTCAGATTTCAGGACCATAACTCTGCAACAAAAAGAATTCAGAGAAATAATTAACTGAAAAAAACTAGCTTTAAGAAATATTCAAGTGTGACAGAACAGTATCTACCAAGGATCTTCCCAGTCCTCTTCCCCCAGAATATATTGGGAAAAGTCAACTTGATTGACTGGGCTGTGGTAAGGCTTAAGTTACAATTTCCTGATGGCCTCTGGCTGTGTTGACCTGGCTTTCTAGTCACCTTGACATGTAGCAGGATCTATCTACATCAGGTCACCCCTCCAGCTTGGTGAATGAGACTCACCACATTTTGTCCTGCCAACCAGACATGTTTTCATATGGAGACAATAAATTTGTTGCATGTTAGGGGTAAGTAAACCTCCTTTTGTTAACCTCTCAGCAACCTATGAGTGCCATATTCAGAAAGCATAACATAGTAGAGCACTCAACCAGGAGTCAGGAAGAATTGGTTTTAAAATTCCACCCCTACCATTTACTAGTTGCGTGCTCCTATGGTCGTAGGTCATACAAATCACTACAGTTCTGTAAGTCTCAGTTTTCCCATCGTAGAATGTAATGCTGTGTTAAAATTGTGTCTTGTTCTGGTCTTCCCAACCACCACCCCACTTCTAGTTGGCATAATAAGTGAGTTTATAAGTAGCCAGTATATAGGGACAATAGTAGAAAATAAGATTGCAAAGGAGAACCTGCAAGTCACATAAAAACCACCCCAAAGATCAAAGGAACATACTTACAAATTGTATCATATATTTATCAAAATAGGGGAAGCCATCTAGACACTGCTATTAGGGTCCTAGTCCTATAATATGTAAATCCCAGACAAATTGCAAACATCCACAGTTCCAGACCACCAGGATATCAAAAAAAGTGTGATAACTTTGAGAGAACAGGGATGTTAATTTCAAAGTTTTACCAATAACCTTGAAATGATTTGAATATGTTCATGCACTAACCCTAAGGTGGCATAGTTAAAGTTAGTCTGTTTCCTCAAAACCTCTATAAACATGAAACCTCAAACTTCTACCACCTAAGAACTCTTCTACCTCCATCATGTCCAGGCTACTGTTCTCAACT
The DNA here is from genome assembly GCF_028372415.1 of Notamacropus eugenii. Classification (NCBI taxonomy): domain Eukaryota; kingdom Metazoa; phylum Chordata; class Mammalia; order Diprotodontia; family Macropodidae; genus Notamacropus; species Notamacropus eugenii. The sequence continues at coordinate 106,514,913 of NC_092872.1, read as the reverse complement.
CTAAACCACGGTTCCAGGAGTGATGCTGTCTGTGTTTCCCCACTCCCCATCCTCTTCTTCCCATTGCCTTCTTTCACCATCTTATCCCCACCCCCATCTCTGAGGCAGGCCATCGGCCTCTGTAGTCCTTTCACTATGTGTCTTTGTACCCTCTTCCTCTTGCCATTGTAGGCTTCCCTGGTGAGTACCCAAAGAATTGGACTTACCTGCCTCCATTTCAAAATTGCATGAATCGTCAGTTCAAATACCTACCGCACAAAGCTGAGGTGAGGCTTGAATGGGATAATGTATACAAAGCACTATATTAAATATCAGTTATAAATACATATACACATATAATATATAAATATATTTATAATATTCTTCTATAAAAATAAATATGTAAATATAATAATTGTGTTTGTCCTTCTTTGCTGAAGAAGACCACACCATCAGAGAAATGATGACATGACTTGCCCTTGACTTTGTGTTGAGTGAGGGAGGGCTGTGCAGGTCAGCAGCCTCACTTCTCCTCCAGAGCCATCTGGATCCAGCGACCAGATATTCATCAGGATGAGTAGAGATGACCCAGGATGCACGGGGAGACCTTGGGCCCTTTAGGCCAAGGTCTTTGCAGGTACTCACTTAGAGTGAGGTAACACTTAGTCATTGAAGAGGCCTGTTTAAAAAGTAGCCAGCGCATGGCCCTTTTAATGAGGTCAAGAAAAAGAGAGACATCAGGTTGGGTGGGAAACAGCAAGAGTTACTATTGACAATGACTGTAAAGCTAGGAGGGTCCAGAGGAGCCCTTAGTCAGGGAGCCATTGGCATCTGAGCTTCAGAGTGCAGTAGGCTTAAAGTTTTGGGAAAGAGAAGAGAAGGGAAGGGAAGGGAAGGGAATGAAGCCACGCAATGGCTACCGCTTAAACAGTCCTATTCAAATATAATAATATATCATTATAAGTATATAAATATTATATATGATACATAATATATAAATGCATATATGTGTGTGTTATATATGTATATATATGAATGTGTGTGTGTGTACACACACACACACACACACACACACACACACACATTGTCGAGTGGGTTTACAGTTAGTTTTAAATGTTTTCCTTTGTAAGAAAAAAGGACTCAGGCATGACAATGAGATTTAAGGGGAAACTGCTATAACATTAAACCAAAAATTATAAACAGAATTTTTTTAAATGTTCAAACATCTCAAATGGCAGATATTCTACAATTATGTATTGGAAACTCATTCTGGTGGCTAATGCCCCTCACAGATAAAATATTCTTTCTTTGCACAATCTTCAGATATATTAAATAGATTTTTCTGTATGTGATACTCTGTTAATGCCCCAACCATATAGCTTTGAAGATTCACTTTAATGCCTTGACCACTGTCTTGTTTTATGAGATCAGAATGCTACATAAATTCCCAACTACACTTTTTTTCCCCTTTTTCATATATTCAAGTGATATCAATCATGATTATACAGAACAAAAAATGAGCATCGACACTTCATTTCTAGGGAACCTGAAAGCTACCTGCCACATTGCTAGCCATTTAAGACAAACCACTCTTTGTCTTATAAACAATGATTATAATTTAGTAAGTTGATATTCACAATCAGATGCTAGAGGATTCCTTCACCACTTTATTCATTACTATAATCAGTTAACAAGTATTTATTCGGTGCCTCCCATGTGTCACATGACCAACTAAATGGTGTAGTGGATAGAGTGCCAGGCCTGAAGACAGGAAGACCTGAGTTCAAATCTGGCTTCAAACATATACTAGCTGTGTGACCCTGGGCAAGTCACTTTACCCTATTTACCTCAGTTTATTCATTTGTAAAATGAGCCGAAGAAGGAAATGGCAAACCACTCTAATATCTTTGCCAAGAAAACCCCAAATGGGGTCATGGAGGGTTGGACATGCCTGAAATGACTGAACAACAACAACAACATGTGCCACACACTGTGCTATGCAAAGCAAAAAAGTGGCCCCTGCTCTCAGGGAGCTTATATTTTAATGGGGGAAGTTGATATGCAAATCACCATGTAGAAACAAGGCATATACAGGAACAGACTAGATTGGAGATAATCAACAGAGAAATGGCACTAGTATGAAGGGGAACCAGGCAAGGCAGAAAGTAAGATTTTAGCTGAGACTTGAAGGAAGCCAAGATGGGAGAAGAGAATTCCAGGCTCAGAGTCCAGCCATTGAAAATACATGGAATCAGGAGATGGAACATCTTGTTTGAGTAACAGCAAGGAGGTCAGTGTCACTGGATTGTAGGACAGATGGAGGGGAGGAAAGTTTAAGCAGATTGGAAAGATAGAAAATCAAAAATAAGATTTTATATTTGATCTTGAAAGTAATATAAAGGCATTAGAGTTTATTGAATTGAGGGAAGGGGGTTGGCATAATCAAGCCTGCAATTTAGAAAGATCCCTTTGATAAGTGAGAAAATAATGTACTGAAGTGGGAAGAGATTTGAGGAAAGGGAGGCAAACCAGCTGATTTTTGTAGTAATCCAAGCATGGGGTGATGAGGGCTTGTACCAGAGTGATGACAGTGTCACAGAAGTCATATACTGTATAATGCTATAGAAAAGAAAACCAAAGGGTCATAACCTACATCCAAATAAAGAATTTTTCTCCAGGTTGCCCAGCTTCCACAACAGAAGAAAAAAGGAAATTGGTCTCCAGTCATACCACCCTCAGGATATGTCAAGATGACAGAGTTTTTGAGTCAAGCTTTAGTTAAAGGTCTTAGACCAGAAGTTGCCCTTCTAATTCTCCCCCCCACCCCCACCCCCACCTTTTTTATTATATATTAAACTTGCTATTTTATACAAAGATTTTTTTTCTCTGGGATTTCATATAGATGTTTTGAACTTGCAAGGAAACTAGCATACAAATTTGCAACATGCTAATTGTTAAATATGCTGAGCAATCGTCATTAGAAAAGACATCATGAAGTATAAATCCTCTCTTTCATCACATCTTCACTCAGCTGTCTTTCTTCTCTACTCAGCTTTCACTATTGCTAAGCAAATTTAGCATAATATAGTAAGGAGAACAAAAGCTCCATTAAGTTTTTTCATGAGTCTTACATGTCTTTGAGTCTTTGACAATTTCAGTTTTCCTTGACTGAAATTTGTTTCTCAGCTCAGCACAGGGAAATCAGCTCTACAGAGACAGTATGATGTACAGGAGGGAAAAACAAGGAAGATGTAGGTCCTACTGCACTTTTTACTGACCAGAGACTATCTGGAGCATTGTGTTGACTTCTGGACCTCACTTTCTAAAGAGAGACATTGACAAAGCAGAGCCCATCCAGAGAAAGACGATCAAGATTGTAAAGAGATTGTAGATGCCTTCATTTGAAGAATGGTTGAAAGAACTAGAGATACTTAGCCTGAAAAAGAAAAGACTAAGGACTCGGGAAAGAGGATGTGGTTCCTACCTTCAAATAAAAAAAAAGACCTCTCACATAGAAGGAGAATTTGATTTATTCTGCATGGTTCCAGAAAAAGAACTAGACCCCATAAGTAGACATTAAAGGGAGACATATTTTGATCCGATACAAGGAAGAACTCCTCAATTATAAGAGCTTCTAAAAAAAAAGCTGGTTGTCTTATGACATGGTAAGCTCCCCATAAGTAGGGACATCTCAGCAAGGTTAAAATGATAAGATGAATTAAGTCATATGGAATACACTATACTTCTAACCTCCACCTGTTAGAATATCTGTCTTCTATCAAAGCCCAGTTTAAGTACTTCCTCCTACTGCAGACCTTTCCTGCTAGTATCTCCTCCCCTAAGAAATTGTCTTGCACTTTATTTATATTTTGAATAAAAATATATATGCATATATATGATATACACATATACATATGTATGTATATATGTGTATACATATACACATGCACACACATATATGTGCTTGTATACATATACACACATACATATATACATATACACATATATACAGTGTCTAGGTGTTTAATAAACAATTGCTGATAAATTGATCAACTAATAAATGTGAAGTTTTATACATGAGTTCCAAGAAATAAATTCAAAAATACAAGATGACAAAGGCAGGCCAAGCAACAATTTCTATGAAAAAAAGATTTTGAGTTCTAAATAAACTGTAAATATGTTGTGAATTAATAATGGTTTTTTAAAAAGTCAATGAATTTTTAACTCTTAAAAGTTGAAAGAAGTATAGTGTCCATATCAAAGGAGATAGTTCTGCTAGAATGCCCTCACCAGAAGGACACAGTAGAGTACTCTGCTCAGTACTGCACAACATATTAACATTGGAATGTGGCCAGAGGAGGGTGCTTAGTATGAGTATGTTGAAGGAACTGGAGAACGTGCCATACAAGGATGAACTGAAGAAACTTGGATTATATTAGCTTGTGAAGACATGATGGCTGTCTTCAGACATTAGAAGGGCATCTACTTGAATAAGAGATTCAACTTGTCTTACTTAACCCAAGGAAAAATGGGCGAAAGTTTTAAGGAGGTAAATCTAGACTCAAGGTAAGGAAAAATTTGGTATAATTAGGGCTATACCAACCTAAATGGGCTGCTTCAGGAAAGAGAGAGCGAGAGAGAGAAAGAGAGGCAGAGAGAGAAAGAGAGAGAGAGAGAGCGCGCACTTATTAAATACTTTCTTCTAGATGCTATACTACACTACATACTAAAGAACACAAATACAGTCTTACTGTATCTTTGTGCTCAAGGAGCTTGCTTTTTAAGGAGTGTAGAAAATATATAAAAGAGGTCTAAAAAGTGGGGAAGTGGGAGGAAAGAAGGTGGAGAAAGAATATAGAGTATCTTGGGCTGAGCTGGATTTGAAGTGAGTATGGCTGGTGTGAATGCTTCCTCAAATGGAAGTTCTGGGGAGGAACTCATCAGTTGGAGGAGGTAGACGTATTGTCAGCATGGGAACTCCACTGGAATGTGTGCCCCTAATTAGAGGTCTTCAAGCAAATACTGAATGATCGTTACTTATTGGTTATATTATAGATGAGTTTCTTGTTTAGATATAGGTTGAACTAAATGGCCTCTGAGATTCTGTAATTCCAACATTGTCAAACTCAGGCTGCAAAGTTTTAAATACCTTTGGCAAGTCACTTTACCTCTCCAGGCCTCAATTTCCACATCTGTAATATGAAGGATTTGGGTTAGACAGTCTCTCAGGGCTCTTTCACCTCTAAATCTATGATCCTAGAATTCTATAGTCCTCTGTGAACCTATGAAGGTTTTGAACAGGAGTGTGACATAATAAATTTTGTATTTTCAGAAGAATCCCCTGGTGGCAGTATGATGGATGGATTGTATTTACTGGATGATTCAAAAGGTCCAGGCAAAAACTGATAAGGTCCTTGACGAGGGCAGTAGTAGTGGAAATGGAAATGAAAACAGACACAAAATGTGTCACAAACAAATAATTGAAAGTACTTAGTAATTCATTGTTTGTGAAAGTGAGGGAGGAGTAAACATTGATTCCCAGAAATGCAAATTTGGGTGATTAAAAAAACAATGTCACCCCTGATGAACAGGGGAGTCAGGAGAGAACTGTTTTTGTATAAGGTAATATATTTGGATTTAGACATATTAAGTTTGAAAGGACAATAAAAATATACAGAAGGTACCTGGAGATGAGGGAATAGAATGGATGAAAGAAGAACAGTCTAGAGATGTAGATTTGAAAGTTATGTTTGTAGAAGTAATAGTTTGAAGCAATGAGAATGAATTAGATTTCCATTGGGGCAGAGTGGAAAGATCAGAGTTCATCAAACTGATCATTCATTCATTCATTCATTCACTCACTCAATAATTCAACAAATATGTACTGAGTGACTATATGTAAGATATTGAAATGGTACAATTAAGAGTATACTTCCTAGAAGTGAAAAAAATTAGAAAATTTATTACTTTTGGATAATATTTTCATAAATGGAATCTGTGATTTTGAAAACTGAGCTTCTTCTTAGAGAAAGACGCATTGTGAATATGTTATTAAGTTATTTTATCCCTGGATTATATCTTCCACTACTAAATCTAGCTTTGTTCTAAAATAGGAAATGATTTTTCCACCACTGTACCTAGGTGACTAACACTCCTATCCTTTTCAACAGGACAGCTGTCACAAACAAAACAGGATTTCAAGGTTGTTTACAATCTCTCGTCCTCAACATCTAACCCAAGCATGAATTTCTTCTTCTTCAGCACCTTTCCCACACACATTCCCCGCAATTTGACACTATCTGTAGTCCTCTACACAGTGTAATTTCAGAGAGTCCTTAATCAAAGTTTAAATGTGTTGTAAATGAATTGTATGAGGCCCTGGTACATACAGACCCACTCCCATGCTATTTCTCAAGTTGTGCTCCTTCCCAAACAAGTAAAACGGCTACAAAAGAAAAGGTCAAAAATGAGAAATGTTTAGTTGTTTTTTTAAATTGAGTTTTGATGTCTCTGATACCATACTCACAAAACATATACAATTTCTCTAACCCCGCTGAATCTCTATTTTAATCCCAGTGCTTTCTTGACTTGATAAAGCAATGCTTAAGATTAACAAATGTGGCGGGCTAGAGTTACAAGTCTGAGTCTTAAATTACCTTTACTTGAGGAAGACAGCTTTAATGCATGGGAAGCCCTAAACAATGTGGAGGGAAGCAGGGCTAACATCTGAGTAAGCCAGGAGTAAGTTATAATTGTGCAAGGATGTTATATTTTTAAGTTATGGCATAGTAAGAATATATACAAGGCATTCCAAAAGTCTTAGTGTAGTTTAAAATTATAAAAGTTTACGACAGCAGTAAGACTGTTGGGACACCTGTATAGCCAGAACAATGTAAGAGCAGTGTCATTCTATAAATGTTGTCAAGAGGGACAAGAAAGTACAGTGGGATCAGAACTGGATTTGGTCTCAGAATGCCTGGGTTCAAATCCAACTCTATCCTTATTAGCTTTGTGAATTTGAACAAGGCACTTAAACTTGTCTGAATTTCCTCATCTGATCAATGATGATAATAATAGTTGCCTTGACTACCTACAGGGTTTCTGTGAGGATCAATTGTGCCAGTAAATGTGAAAGTACTTTGTAACTTATAACTTATTAAATAAACACAAGCTATTATCATATTAATGACAATCCAAATAAGACTTCTGTTTTTAGTTATGGGACAGGAAGGTAGCACACATTAAATAAATGGCTTAAAAATTCAATAAATTATTATTTATTATAATTTCGCCCCCATAGTAATATGCATCCCAAATAGCTGAGCAAAAAGTTGTTCTGTTGAATTTCACTTTCTTTTCCAGATGCATGATTTCATCCAGGAAGGGAACCCAAGTGAGGAAACACTTTTGCTGATGAAGATTTGCTTTGCAAATTATAATCTTAGAGATGTTTGGGAACAATGAAAAGTTAAGTAACTTACTGAGGGTCACAAGTCAGTATGTACCAGAGCCAAGATTAGAACCTAGGCCCTCTTGACTGACCCTCTATCCACTATTTCACACTTCCATAGAATTACATACGCTAAAACACTGATGTGGTATGTCTCTGAAAACAGACCACAAGTAAGCAGAAAGATAAAATACAAAAGGCAAAGTGTTAATATATGGGCCTTTATTCTCATATCAAAACAAAAGAACAATTTTCTAAGCCCAACAGGGAAGAAAAGTAAGTATAATAGGAAAGAACAATTATCCAATTCATGAATTATTGAGTGTGATCCAAGATACTGAAGTGAGGTTGTGGAAAGAAGCTAGACTCTTCACACATAACACTAGAAACAAAGAAACAAATAGAGGCAGCAAAGAGAAAAAGTGCTTTAAAGGAGAACAAAAGGAAATTGTGATATAATTGGAAAGAGAGAGGGAGACAGAGACACTGAGAGAGAGAGAGAGAGAGAGAGAGAGAGAGAGAGGAGAGATACAGAGATAGAGACAGAGAGACAGAGAGGAGAGATACAGAGAGACAGAGAGACAGACAGAGAGCATGATAGACAGAGGCAGACAGAGAAGCAGATTACACTCTGGTGCAGCAGCAGAGAAGTCATACTAAGTTGGGAGAAACAGCTGTGTATGGCATGATGTCCAGGTGCAGATACAGCATAGAACCGTTGCCTGCAGGGGAGCTTAGAGGAGATGAAGGGGTATGACGAAGTCTTCGCAAGCCAGGTGGGAAATGATGAGGTTGCTGTCCTAGGCCCCCCTCTTTAAATGGAGGATCTGGGAGTTTTCGAATGTCTGCCCTTTGCCCTCTTCCATGGGAGGGAGGGGAGTGGTGCTGAGGACGTGTGAGTTTCAGAGCTGATGTCATCTTGCAGGATGATGAATTTCTGGAAAACATGAAGTCCAGGAGAGCAGCCAGGTGGGAAATGAAAATTCAATTCAGTGCACATTAATTAAGTACCCAAATACCAGATACTCTGTTAAATCCCCTGGATCTTTTGCAGATGAATTGTTTCCTAATAGAGCATTGCCCAAACTATCTTGCACTTGGGAAGGCAAATTTTTTTAAGACAACTTTATGATTCTATATTTATCTTTATTCAAGTTTATCTTACTAGATGTATACTAGGCAGTCAAGATCTTTTAGGATCCCAATTCTATCATCCTATGTGTTAGATAACAGCATACTACTCCCACTCCCAGATTTTTGTCATTGACAGATTTGATAGTCAAGTCATGTATGTCTTCATCCAAATAAATCATATTTCTGAACCCCAATTACTGCTTTGAATCCTTGATAACTACTGACACAGACACCTGAAAATAATGGTTTGTACTTTTGCCTTTTGCCAGACAGCCTTGTTACTAATAGTATACACTTGGTGAGATATTCCCTGTTATCCCATGCTATCCACTCCTACTTGAAAACTGACCATTTATTTGTTTGTCCTTCTGCCTGCTACTGAGACTTCCCTTGACTTGGAGGATCTTTATAGTCCCTGGCTCCCTATCTTCCTGATTTGGTTAATTCCACTGCTGACTGAATCCCAATTCTGGAAAACTGAATTTTTAATTTATTTTAATGAGTGCCATTCAGATTGGCTTCTGCTTGAATCTGATGTTGTAAAGACTTTCTCATAATCTCCCCCAGATAAAACATGGATTATATTCTGTGGATACTGCCTCCATTCAAAATGCTAGCTCATCAGCCCCCACCAACTTCTTTTTTTTTAATTTAATTTAATTCTTAGTTTATTATACAAGCATTTTTATAATGCAGATGAATTTTTTTAAAAAAAGATGATTGCACATAAAACTGAAGATCTATTATGTACTACTTGCTATTCCTTTGAAATATATAATAATGTTATCATGTAAATTTCTTGTTTTTCCCTTTTTTAATCTCCCCCTCTATTCTAGAGATGACTAACATTAGACACAAATACGAAAAAAATGAAAATTCAGTAATAAAGTGTCATTCTGGACATTTTTTAGGAAGAAAATTAGACCTGAAGAGATTATTTGCTTCTTGAATACCCCAAACATGAGAAATTCAGGAAGAGTAAATGAAGGCAAGCATCCATGGACAACAACAACAGAGTGACAGAAGAAAGACAAGTAAGAGACTTTTTTCTAAATGTGCACAAAGAGTCAGGTGAAGGCAGAAATCTGGTGAAGGTAACAATGAAGGGGCAGGCATACAGTATCAGAAATAGAACCTGATGACATCTTGCCTAGAAGTGAATCAATTTTTTTTGGTGGGACTACATTGCAACACAGAAATGCATATGAATGCAGGGAGGGAAGCAGGGTGAATAAAAAGGAATATGTGATATTGCCTGGCTAGCAATGAGGATAAGGTGATCTTTGTGGTCTCTGTAAAAGAAAAGCCTGTAGGACAGTGTATGAGGAGGTGTGGAGGAAGGATTGAAAAGAAGGGGAAAAAAAGGAGACTTTGCTTCAGTTGTGGGAAGGGGTTCCACTGATGGGTAAAGAGAGATGATCTGTGAAAGGAGAGGGTGACCTACTGCTGGATGTGGTCTGGGATCTTTGGTGTTTAAGAGGTCTACCCATCCTATCTCAGGAGGAGGGTCATACTTGGAACTCCTGGGGGCAACTGGCACCTGCAGGAGTGGGTTGGCATGATCCTGCTGTATCACTAAGTACCCCAACATACATGGAGGGGTCTGCTAGCACAGATTCTAAGATCTACATTCATAAAAGAAAAGGCAATTTTTGAGGGGTTAACAATCACTTTAATCAAGCACATGTATCAATCCTATAACCAAGCACATATGTCAATCACCTAATTCAAGGGAATCAGCACCCTGGAATTCAAAGAAAATACAGAGAAATCAAAAGAGTCAACATATATGGCTTCCTCTGCCTGAATTCAACAGACAGTTCCAATTGTCTGACCATAATTACCAGAGAGGGAAGCAGGACATCTGAGTTCTCAAAGCTGGGGGACTGCTTAGCAGCTTCCCAGAGTTCTCATCTGGCCAAACAAACACTTCCAATCAGTAAGCTCCAAAGTAATCAATACACATGGGTTCCTCTGCCTGACCATAATTCAACAGACAGGTACAACTGTCTAACCATACCAGAGAGGGAAGCATGACATTTGAGTTCTCAAAGCCAGGTGTGCGTGTGTGTGTGTGTGTGTGTGTGTGTGTGTGTGTGTGTGTGTGTGTGTGTCAGGGGTGGGGGGACATGCATGGGAGGGGGAGAGAGTTCTTTAGTGGCTTCCCACAGTCCTCATTTGGCACTCAAGTCTTATTACAAAAACTAAGCCCCAAAGTAAAACCTTACCCTAAGAGTCTTTATACACTTTTTAGAGACAGAGGGCATGACATCCCTTGTGAAACAGTGCCTCATTAACAAAAGGAATGGACCTTCTTACAAATCTTCCCAGGTCCAACAATGGGTGGGAAAGATCCTCCTCAGCCACATGCAAATAGAGGCACTTGGTTAACTTCTTGGTTAGACTAAAACAAAAACAGCGAAAGATTCTATTTTACTCACCACTACACCTACAGGGAAGATTTTGAGACAAATAAGGAAAAAAAAGTAACAGTGGAAGGTCTAGATAAATGAAGGGTTGCACAATCAGGTATATGGCAAAGGTAGGGTCCTACCATGGGAAAGTATCCTTGTTCTGGGATTGGGACACAATGTAAAAGGGAAATCTTTGGGGTAAGCTCTACAAGGCACAGTCAGAAACTGCCTAGAGGGAGAAAGACTAGAATGTATACCATGGAGGTTTTGATTGCATGAGTAATATAGAGAATAGAGAAAGACTAGATAATTATAGGAATCATGAATCAAAGAATGAGGATGTAGAGTAAATAGAAAGGGAGGGTGGATGATGAAGAGAGAAATCCTTTTTGCAAAAGGACTCAAAATGAAATTTAAAAAACTAATGAACCAGACTAGTAGAAGAGGAAGAAAGGAAGACAGAATTTACTTGACTAATTGAGAAGAAAAAAAGGGAGAAGAATTATATAATGAAAAAAAACAGGAAAGAAAAAGAAACTAATGAGCAAAATCCCAAAGGAAAAGAGAATAAATGAAAGGATGGGATTAGGCATAAGGGGAAGAAAGTCAGTGGAAAATAAAATTAATTTACACTATTAATGCTATACTAACCAAATTACCAAAGGGATATTTCATAGAACTTGATAAAATAATAACAAAACTCATTTGGAAAAACACAAGATCTAGCAAGTCCAGGGAAATGATGAAATGAAAGGAGGTATGGAGGGGAAATTGCACTTTCAGACCTCAAACTATATTATAAAGCAGTAGCCATCAAAACCATTTGACAGTGGTTAAAAAAAAACAGAGCTAGTGGTGGCTTAAAAGAAAGATAGATCAATGGAACAGATTAGAGAATAAAGAATCAGAAACAATAGAATTCAATAACCCAGTGTTTGATAAAGAGGAAGACATGTTACCTAGGAAAAATTTCCTTGTTTTGTTAAAAAGATGCTGGGAAAACTAGAAACCATCTCTCAGAAATTAGGCTTAGACCAATACTTATGCCATATTCCACAATATCATCTAAATGGTTACATGCCCTTAATATCAGTGATGATACTATAAAAAATTTTTTGAAGAGAAAAGGATCATGTATTTCTCCTCTATAAGGAGGAGATGTATTTGCAACCAAACAAAAGATAGAGGCAATTATAAAACATAATAGATAATTTTAATTGCTTGAAATTGAAAAACTTCTTCTAGACAAAATTAACACACTTAAAATAAGAAAGGAAGTGGCCAAATGAGAAAAGAATATTTGTATCAAACTTCTCTGGTAAGGGTTTGAAATCTTAGATACATAAGTGATCACTAAACAAACAAACAAACAAACAAATAAATGTGTGTATACATATATATAAAATACACACACGTGTGTATGTACCACACATATATAAATTGTTATACATACACATATACAATAGCCATTTTCTAATAGATAATCAAAGGACATAAACAAACAGCTCTCAAAAGAACTGCAAAGCAATCACAACCACATAAAAAAATAACTCCAAATCACTTATAATAAGAGAAATGCAAATCAAAACAACCCTGAGATTTTCTTTACATCTTGCAAATCGGTAAAAATAACCAAAAAATGGTCATCTCAAGGTTGGAGGGGAATGTGCAACAGTACAGTAATACATCGATGGTGGAAGTGTAAAATGGTACAATCATTTTGAAAAGCAATTTAGAATTATGCAAATAATGTAACTAAAATGCCCATACCCTTTGAACCAGAGATTCCATTACTGGGCTTATTCCCCAAGGAAGCCATCAAAATAAGAAGTAAATCCCTGTATACACCAAAATATTTACACCAGCACTTTTTGTGAAAGCAAAGAATTGGAAACAAAATAGAAGCCCATCAACTGGGGAATGGCCAAACAAATTATCATAATGGAATGGAGTATTACTAAGCTATAAGAAATGATGTGTGTGATGAATACAGAAAGTATGGAAAGATCTACATGAACTGATGCAGAGTGAAGTAAGTAGAGGCAAAAAAACCAATATTCACAATGACCACAGTGATCTAAATAGAAAGACCAATTATGCACCAAAAGATCAATAGTGAATGTAACAAATTTAAAAAAATCAAGTAGAACTCAAATGAAGAGATATGAGAAGATGTCCTCAACCTACAGCTTTGTGGAAGTGGGAAATTCATAGGTATTACATATTGTACATGTGCTTTTGGACTTTTTTAATCTCTTGTGCTGACTTTTTCTTTTTCTGTCTAAGAAATATTATTTGTTATATAAGATGATTCTCTGAGAGAGGTAGAGAGGTTGGGATACCGACAGTAAGAAACAGAGGAAATGAATAAAACCTTACTTTAAAAATATTACCATTGCTACTAGAAAAAAAGTATTTTAATTTACTTCCTAGTAACTCCACTCACCATTCCTGTGACTTTCCAAACCAAAACACCCATCCTTGGTCATCATGTATCTACAAGTGTTGACTCTCTCTATTAGAATATAAAATCTTAGAAGGTAGGGACTACTTTGATTTTGTATTTGTGTCCCTAGGCTTAGCACAGTGCAGGGCACATAGTAAATGCTTTTTGAAAAAATGCTTTTTCATTTATTCATTCAAGGAGCCTGATGTGATCTAAGGTTACATAATGAGTCACTATGTCCAAGGTGAGGGAAATGATGACCACATTGTGTTCTCATCAGACCATATCTAGAGGATCAGTTATGACCAGTATTGGGTATCACAATTTAGGAAGGACAGTAGTAAGCTGGAGAGCATCTGCTAGGGGAAATGGGCCTTCATTTCATGCCATATGAAGATCGTTAAAGGACCTAGCCATATTTAGCCTGGAAAAGAGAAAACTCTCACAGTACGTGGTAGTTGTTTTTGAACATTTGTAGGGCTGTCATGTGGAAGAGTAATCAGTGCAGTTCTCTTTGGACCTAAAGAGCAGAACAATGGATGGAAGTTGCAAAGATGTGAATTTAGACCTGACATCAGGAGAAAATTCCTGCTAATTAGAGTTATCCCCAAATGCAATGGGTTATTTTAAGGAAATAATGTATCTGTTCATTTATTAGATAGGCTGTAAAAGTAATTCTTTTTAGTCTATAGACTAGACTAGTGGCTGCTGAAATTCTGTGATTCTGTGTCTCTAATGCCCAGGATAACTCAGGGGGTACAGGGCAGAACCCTACGTCCAGAGGAGCAGAGGAAATCCCAAGACACACAAGACAGGGGCCCAGTTAATAGAACTAGGTTAAAAGATGAAGATGGTTACAAAAATACAGTAAGAGCCTGGTAACTGAAACTAGGACACAAGATCAAAGCATGGAGCAAGGAGATGGTGCAATGGATACAATACTGGGCTTGGAGTTGGTAAGATCTGAATTCACATCCAACCTTAGACACTAGCTGTGTATGCCTGGACAAGTTACTTAACCCCCATTGTATGAAAAAAGAAAAAAAAAAAGACCAAAGCATGACTAAGAGAAAGACTGATTTAATGGTAAGCCTTTTGAGCTATGGATATAGGAATTCCTACAGTTACCCTTAATGATAGTTATAGTGATCCTGGAACCTGGGACAAGGCTAAGCCTGAAGATAGGGAGTTAAGTGATTAAGACCGTAAGGACCAAAGAGATTTGGAAGGGAAGTCACGGATTGGGGAAGAAACCAGGCTGATCATGAAACAAGTTTAATTCAGTAAATTCAAAAAAGATATGACTAAGAGAATTCCAAATGATACATATGAGGCACAATAACCTTGACAATGCTACTGTCCACAGAACAAATTGTTTTCAAGGTTATAAATGGCTTTTGGAACTCTCTGTTTTCAGTGTTAACAGAATACACACTCCAGAGCAGTTTTCTACCACATCTGGTTCTTCTGAACTGAACTTGGATGGCACTGTCAAAATGAACCAGCCAAATGTATTCTATTTGGAAACAAGGCAAGCAGCAGCACAGCCTGCTCTCAAATAAAATAGTGCAACTGTTGTTTTTTTAACTGACGTTAAGATAGCAACAATTTAAAACTCACTGGAAAGAAACCAAGACTGAACCTCAAAGGACTGATATACTTTTGCCTTGGGGTCTTTAAGGGTACCTATACTTGACAGGACACATGACAGAAAAAGATGGCTACTTTTGAAGGGGCAGAGCCAAGACAGCAGAGTAGCAGCACTGACTTTTTAGAGTGCTTCCCCCAAACCCAGCCAAAAACCTGTAAAAAATGACACTAAATAAATTCTGGAGCTGTAGAACCCACAGAATGATGGAGTAAAGCAAGCCTCCATTCCAAGATAGCCTGGAAAATCAATGAGAAGTGTCTATTGCACTGAGCTGGAAGCAGAACGTAGTCTAGCATGGGTTGTGCCAGCACAGACCAGATCTGAGCAGGCCTGGGAGGACCAAATTTTTGGTACCTGTGATGGTTTTCAGACTTTACAACCCCAAAACAGTGAGGACAAATTGAAAGGTCAGTAGAAAAAAAACTGTGGAACTTGCGTGACAGAGGAGAGTGGTCAGGCCCTAGCTCCAGGGTAGCGGAGGGAGGGGAGAAATGTGTGGCTGCAGCAGCGGCAGAGAGAGGCAGTGACTGTTTCTGGAGCTCTAGGCTCAAAGAGTTTGAGGGGATCAAGTGGCTGATAGTACACTCCCCCACCACTGGAAGCAGAAAATTACCTTCACAAAGAGCTCAAAGGTCAAATAAATATCTGGGGAAATGAGCAAGAATCAGAAAAAGAATCACACTATAGAATCTTACTTTTGTGACAAGCAAGATCAAAACATACAACCAGAAGGAGACAGCAAAGTCAAAGCTCCTCCATCCAAACCCTCTAAGAAAAATAGGAATTGGTCTCAGGCCAAGGAAGAGCTCAAAAAAGGATTTTGAAAATCAAATAAGAGAAGTAGAGGAAAATTGGGAAGAGAAATGAGAGAGATGCAAGAAAATCATAAAAAATGAGCCAATTGCTGCTAAAGGGGACACAAAAGATGCTGAAGAAAATAACACTTTAAAAAATAGACTAACCCTAATGGCAAAAGAGATTCAAAAAGTCAATGAGGAGAAGAATGCCCTAGAAAGCAGAACTGGCCAGATGGAAAAGGAGGTCCAAAAGCTCACTGAAGAAAAGAATTCCTTAAAGATTAGAATGGAACAGATGGAATCTAATGACTTTATGAGAAATCATAAAATTATAAAACAAAACCAAAGGAATAAAAAAATAGCAGAAAATATGAAAATCTCACTGGAGAAACAACTGACCTGGAAAATAGATCCAGGAGAGACAATTTAAAGATTATGGGACTACCTGAAAGCCATGATCAAAAAAAGAACCTAGATATCACCTTTCAAGAAATTATCAAGGAAAACTGCCCTGATGTTCTAGAATCAGAGGGTAAAATAGATATTGAAAGAATTCACTGATTGCCACCTGAAAGAGATCCCAAAAGGAAAACTCCTAGGAATATTGTAGCCAAAGTCCAGAGCTCCCAGGTCAAGGAGAAAATACTGCAACCAGTCAGAAAGAAACAATTTGAGTATTGTGGAAATACAATCAGGATAACATAAGATCTAGCAGCTTCTACATTAAGGGATAAAAGGGTTTGGAATAGGATATTCCAGAAGTCAAAGGAGCTAGGATTAAAACCAAAAATCACCTACCCAGCAAAACTGAGTATATTACTTCAGGGAAAGAAAAAAATGTCATTAAATGAAATAGAGGACTTTCAATCATTCTTGATGAAAAGACAGAGTTGAATAGAAAATCTGATTTTCAAACACAAGAATCAAGAGAAGAATGAAAAGGGAAACAGGGAAGAAAAATAATAAGGGACTTACTAAAATTGAACTGTTTTCCATTCCTACATGGAAAGATAATATTTATAACTCTTGAGACTTTTCTTGGTATTAGGGTAGTTGGAAGGGTCATATACATATAGCAGAGGGCACAGGTTTTGTTGAATAGGAAGGGATGATATCTAAAAACTTAAAATTAATGAGTGAGAGAGGAATATATTGGGAGGAGAAAGGGAGAAATAGAATGGAGCTAATTATCTCTCATAAAAGAGGCAAGAAAAAGCTTTTTAAATGGAGGGAAAGAACAGGGAGGTGAGAAGGAAAGAATGAACTTTACTCTCATCACATTTGACTTAAGAAGGGAATAATGTTCACTCAATTTGTTATGAAAATCTATCTTAAACTACAGGAAAGTAGGGGAGAAGGGGATAAGCAGGGGATGGGCAGATGATAGAAGGGAGTGCAAGTGGGAGGGGGGGATAATTAGAAGTAAAAACTTTTGAAGAGGTATAGGGTCAAAAGAGAGAATAGGATAAATGGAGAGCAGGATAGGATGGAGGGAAACATAGTTAATCTTTCACAATATGACTGTTAAGGAAGTGTTTTGCATAACTACACATGTATAACCTATATTGAATTGCAAGCCTTGTCAATGTGGACAGGAGGGGAGGGAGGAAGGGAGAGAAGTTGGAACTCAAAGTTTTAAAAAAAAATGTTAAAAATTGTTTTCACGTGCAACTGGGAAATAAGATATACAGGCAATAGGGTATAGAAATCTATCTTGCCCTACAAGAAAATAGAGGGGACTGGAATAAGAGAAGGGAGGGCAAATTGGGGGAAGTGGTAATCAGAATTCAGGTTGTTTTGGGGTGGGCAGTGGGAGAGATGGAGAGAAAATTTGGAACTCAAAATCTTGTGGAAGTGAATGTTGAAAACCAAAAGTAAGTAAATAAATTTAAAATGAAAAATAAAAGAAAAAAAGGTGGCTATTTTTAATGATCTACAATAATAGAGGAAAGGGTTGGCCTACTTCATGGAGGTAGTTAAACTATAAGTAATTCTCTATTGTTTTGTTCATTACACATATTTATGGAACTAGAGCCTTACTCTAGCTCCTTTTTCGTTACCTTTTATCAACCAAAGTAAAGTAAATAATCACAACTGTACAGTGTCCCAAAATCTTAGAGGTTTAAAAAAAAAACCTGCTCTGACTTTCAAGATACTCTACATTAATTTACATATATATACATACATACATATATGTGACAGTCTTCCCATTCTTCAATGATTCAGATAATTTTTTTCCTTTCTCATTTTATGAGTGTATATAGTCATACATTTCTGGGTCCTTTGGGCTAACCACTTTCTTATATTTAGGCAAAAACATAATAAAAATAAAGGTATGTGGTTTTCTGTTTCTTTTTTTAAATTTTTCCTTTTTATTACAAATTTAATCATCAACAAACACAAATATCCCTAGAAACAAGAAAAAAAAAAGAAATTGTGTATGAAGCCATAAACCTGTTACCTAAGTTGTTCTCAAAGTATAGATTAAATATAATGTAATATAACGTAGATTGCAGTTAACAATAATATAGATCAAAGATAATATAAAAGTAAAATAAATACATGTAAATATAAGGTATAGATTAAATGTAATTAATATAAATAATTAAATAAAAATAAAGTACAGATTAAATGTAAATCTATGTGACCAAATTTGTTCTGTTGGTGTCGTCTCCTTCTGGTTCTCTTTTGTTCTGTTCTGGGCATTTTATATTTTATTGATGGTATTTTTTCTTTCTTTCTTTTTTCACCTCTATTACATTTCAGTAAATCATTCCCTCCTCTCCCCCACCCTCCTGTTCTCATGCATAGTATGTTGTCTTTTAGACACCACTTTACTCTTGGTTTTTCAGTCTTGGCCACCGAGAAGCAGATTCCATGTTCTTTACTGGGCACAATGCCCTGTACAGTCTAAGTAGTTTGACCTAAACACAAAAGAAAGAGCACATTAAAGTCCCAGTTGCTGAAGGAGGAAGGGTCCATTTATTCAATGTTTGTTGCCTGGAAACTTCCAGTTGTGTGTGTTTTTAAAGTGATTATATGTCAAATCCTGCAGGTGCAGGAAATAAAACACAGGGTATGGCTTGCCATGAAAGCTGAATTAACTTTCAGTGTAAGGCTCATGTCAAGAACTGGATGGTGGTGCTCACAATGTGCCAGCTGCAGCCTGCAGTGTACTCATCAGTTTGCTCAAAGGAGTCTTCCCCCATCATCATCCACAAAAAGAGAGCACTGCAAACTCCCAAACAAATCATGAGCAGTCAGCAGGTAACTTTTTCTGGGGGCTGGTCAGTCGGATGGGAGAAGGACACATTTTGTGAATATGAATTCCAGTGTCTTCCTATTTCCTCTAGAATAAACCATGCACTCCTCTCTTTAGTTTATAAAATCCTTCACATCCTGGCTCCAACTTATCTTTCCAGCTTTATTGTATAATACTCCCCCTCTTGCCCTCTGTGACTTAGCCAAATTGCCTTTCTCTTTGTTCTTCTCATAAGACCTTCCATTTCCCACCTCAGGGTAATTGCACTGGCTGTCTTCCTGGGCATACCTCCACACCTCTTCTTCATAGAATCCCTTTAAGCACCATCTTCTGTGTGAAACGTTTCCTAATCATTCCAACGGCTAATTCCCTCCCTCTTGAATTACTTTATATTTAACTGTTTTGTATTTATTACACACACACACACACACACACACACACACACACACACACTCCATACTTATGTGTGTCTTTGAGGTCTCCCCTATTAGAATGTAACTTTTCTGCAAGTAGGGATGGTTTGATTTATAGTATTTGTATTTCCAGTGACAACATAGTGTCTGGCACATCCTGGGGGTGTTCTCAGACATACCAAGAAAGAAAAAGGACAATGGCCCAGAAGTCTGGGATGAGGAGAGAAGAAGAAGGAAGAAGAAGGAGAGGAGAAGAAGAAGGAGGAGGAGGAGAAGGAAGAGGAGGAGGAGGAGGAGGAAAAGAAGACCTTAGCAGTTAAGTTATTATTTTAAGACACATACAATGTATTGCCCAACTATTCACATAATTAAGGTAAAGGGATATTTATTTTCAGAATTATCCAGGTCATTGCCACATTGTCTGCCTCCCTCTACCAGAGGAAAAGACCTAGTTAGCCAGCAGAAAAATACAGAAAGCACCAGCCCTCATTGAGAATTAAGGGGATCTGTGTGACATTTTATAGTAATTTGGCAAGGCTAACTGAACAAAGCTGTATTTGACACTAAAACAGAAATTTAGACGACTTTCTGGGTTAAGTCAACAACAGTAACACATTTATATAGTATATTAAGATTTACAACGTGCTTAATATAGCAAAAGGGCAGAGAGTTGGGAAAGGAGAAGAAGAGGCAAAAAATGAGACAAATTCCTATTTTTTCCCTCTAGGTTCATAAGCAAGTATTTATTTTCACTTCAAAGGCAATTGTAAATCTGAACTAAAGCCACACATGTTTATTGTATGTGTGTATATATTTGTGTATATATGTATACATACACATGCTTATACATATGTGCATATGTACATACATATATGTCTGTGTGTGTCCCAGGAAGAAGCTTAATTTAAATTATTTCCAAATAAACACAACTGCTACTAGTGACCAAAACAGGACAATCGTGGGTAGTGGAAGAAAATGGTGATTGCTTGTCAGATGGAGATGGGAAGTTATCGTGGGATTCTGCCTACTGAGGGTTACCATGTCATTAAATGGGGAGGGCAATAAAAAGATCTAAAATGACGTTAGGATATCTATAACATTCACCACTCAGCATCACAGGAAAAGAAATAGTTTTTTTATATTTGTTACATTATTACTTCATAAACCCCTATCAAAGTCATATACAAAAGTTGATGAGTGAGATTAGAGTTATTTGTAGATTCCATCCAAGATACCACTTTCCAATGTTATTTTGAAAATTACATTTGTCCTTGATATTTCTGGCATTGCTCTGAACATTTCCATTTATTTATTTATTAATCTGTCTATCCATTTATTTTTGAGTCAGATGGTTTGATAATATTTGAGCTGTAAGTTTGTTCTATCTGCCTTGTACTATGTCATTTATAAAATGTTAGGAACACATTCTCATAATTCTTCCTTAATATATTCTCATAATCCTTCCTTTGTCACACTCTAATCTAAGATATAGTGTAATCTGACATGTGAATTTAAGAGCTATGGTGCTTGGATTTCCTAATGGCGATGCTCCTCTGATCTAGTATACAAAAATAAGAGGCCACTATAACAGTTGCCAGTGATAGAGGGTATATGTGTACAATAATCAATAAATTAATATTTACCTAATGAGTGTAGAGTATGATGCAAGGTACTGAAGTTGGGGGGAGGGACAATACAAAATTTAGATAAGACAATAGTCCTTGCCCTCCAATTTATTTTATTAAGTAACTACTTATATACAAGGCTGTGCTAATCACTTTAAAAATATTATTTTATTTGATGGTCACAACCCTGGGAAGATAGGAGCTATTATTATCCCCATTTTTTTTAACAGTTGAAGAAAGTGGGGCAGACATTACATAGATTAAGTAATTTGTTCAGGATCATACAGCTGAGCTCACATTTGAACTCAGGTCTTCCTGACTTTGGGCATCTGGGTGGTGCAGTGGAAAATTGCCAGGCAAGAAGACTCCTCTTCCTGCGTTCAAATCTGGCCTCAGACACTTACTAACTGTGGGACCCTAGATAAGTCACTTAACCCTGTTTGTCTCACTTACCTCACCTGTAAAATGAGAAAGAAATAGCAAACCACTCTAGTATCTCTGCCAAGTAAACCCCAAATGAGGTCACGAGCAGTCAGACAGAACTGAAAAATGACTGAAGAATAAACTTCCTTACTCTGGGCTCAGTAGTTTCTATATTGTGCCAGCTAGCAGGGGAAAAGCCACCAATAACATTAACTGTATATAATACATGGGTGGTATAGTGGATAAATCATAGAATTTGGAGTCAGGAAGACCTGAGTTTAAATCCTGCCCAGCTGTGTGACTCTGGGGAGAGCATTTAATCTTCGCTTTCCTTATCTTAAAATGGAGAAGTTGGACTCATTGACCTCTAAGACCACTTCCAGATCTAAATCTATGATCCTATGATCATAGGATGCACGAGAAAGTTGCAAAACAAAGCACAATGTAAAGTCTGTGGAGGAAAGTCCAACCAGGAGGAATCAGATAAAACTTCCTAGAGGAGCTGGCATTTTAATGGCCTTTAAGGACAGGAAGGATGTCATGAGGTAAAGACCATTAAAAAAAAGCACAGAATACTAAAATTAAAATACACCTCAGTGAACATTCTCCAGGGTTTGTTTTTTTTTTTAAATCTAGACCCAGTGAACTTTTAAAAACATATTTTGATAATTGTATTTACTGTAATTCCTTTCCTTTGTTATCCTATGTACTTTATTTCATACATTTTGGAACATTACTCTGTGAAAGGCTTCATTGATTTCACTAGACTGCCAGAAGGGTCCATGGCCCAAAAGGAGATTAAGAATCCCTGGATGCTTACCTATTTAACCTATCCCTGTAAAAGAATTCCTGCTGTAACACATTATACACAGAACTTTTATGTGTTAAGCAAAGTTATTAGGAAATATAATTGTTATTTTTCCATTCCATACATTAGCTGAAACTAGATTTTAAGATCATCCAGTTATTATGCTGTAGTAGATTTTCAGGTCCTGCACTGACCAGTCGCTGGGAATAAACAATCTGAAAAGCCAGATGTATAAAGAAGTCTTCTGTCTGAAGAAGATTATACTTCAACATACTCTTCTTTCTGGTACATCACGACTGCCTTGGCCGTCTTTATTCCTTGCTTCACGTTGCCCACTTGCTCTGTCTCCTCATCTAGCTTTTTCAGATGTCCTAGCTCACAACTTTCCTGGAGGTGACTGTTGGAATCATAGACTGAATTATGGTTCCTCAGAGGTCACCTCTGAGGTCATCCACTCCAATCTGTACCAAAAAAGCTATCTCCTCTCTGACCACCAGAAGAAGTGGCCGTCTCACGTTTGCTTGAAATCTTTCAAAGATAAAGAACTCAACTCCTCCCAATTCTGCCGATTACACTTAGGGATAGCTCTAATTGTTAGGAATTTCTCCTCATATCAAGCCTACATCTTCATCAATGTTTTCCAGTCAATGCTTCTAGCTATTAAAATTTACAGGATAGCCTTTCAAATACTTGAGATCATCTATCACATCTGCCTAGGCCTAGAGTTATCTTCTGCAGGCTAAACCTTCCTAAATTTTCAACTGATCCTGAGATGAAAAGACCTCAGGTCCTTCACTATCCTGGTTGATGCTTAACAACTTATGATCTTTTAAAACTGTGATACAATACAATATTTCAGATGTGATCTGATCAGGGCAGAGTTACAAGGGACTACCATTTCCTCATAACTGGAAGGATGCCTCTCAATTCAATCCAAGATTGCATTAGGGTTCCGGTTTTTTGGGGGTGGTTTTTTGGCCATCAAATCATACTTTTGACCCATACTGGGCTTGAAGTCTAATAAAATCTCTAGATTTTTATTTTATTTTATATCTAATTTATAGAATAAAACAAGCATTTCCATAACATAGTACAATAAAAAAGATGATTGGACATGAAACTACAAATTTACTATGCACAACTTGCTATTCATATATACAATTGTCATAAACATTAATTTTTTTCTTTTTCTTCCCTTCCCCCCTTCCAGAGAAGACTATCATTAGACCCAAATAGGTATTTATATGTAAAATTATTCCATACATGCTTCTATTTATCAATCCTTTCTATGGATGCAGATAGCATCTTTCTTCATATGTCCTTCGTAGTTGATTTGAATATTTATAATAGTCAAAATAACTTATTCATTCAAAATACTTCTTGAAATAACATTCTGTTACTGTATACAATGTTTTCTTGATTCTGCTCATTTCACCCTTCATTATTTCTTTCCAGGTTTTTCTAAGATCACTGGGTTCACCATTTCTTGTAGCACAGCAGTATTCCATCACAATCATATACCACAACTTGTTCAGTCATTCCCTAGTTGATGAGTATTCCTGTAGTTTCCAGTTCTTGGCCACCACAAAGAGAGCTGCTACAAACATTTTGGAATAGATAGATTCTTTTCCTTTTTCCCTAATCATTTTTGGAAATAGATCTAGTAGTGGGATTGCTGGGTCAAAGGGTATAATATAGATAGTTTTATAACTCTTTAGACAATTGCTCTCCAAAATGGTTGGATCAGTTCAAAATTCACCAACGATGAATTATTGTCCCAATTTTTCCACATTCCGTCTGACATTTGTTACTTTCCCCTTCAATCATTTTAGTCAAACTGGTAGGTATAAAATGATATCTCAAGGGTGTTTTGATTTGCGTTTCTCTAATCAATAATGATTTAGAGCATTTTTTCATATGACTATAAATTGTTTTGATTTCTTCATTGGAAAAAACCCTTTGACCATTTGTCAAATGGGGAATGATTCAAATTCTTATAGATTTGACAAAGTTCTTTATATATTTGAAATATGAGACCTTTATCTGATAAGCTGTCTAAAATTTTTCCTCAATTTTCTGCATTCCTTCTGATTTTGTTTTATTTGTACAAAACCTTTTTAATTTTATTTGTACAAATAAATTTAAATTTTATTTGTACAAAACCTTTTTAACTAAATGTAATCAAAATGATCCATTTTATAACTGCTTTTTCCTCTATCTCTTGTTTGTACATAAATTGTTTGGTTAGCCATAAGTCTGATAAGTAATATGTTCCTTGTTCTTAAATTTTTCTTGTAATATCTCTATATCTAGATCATGTACATATTTTGATCTTATTTTGGTAAATGGTGTAAGATATTAGTCTATGCCTAGTTTTTGCCATACTGCTTTCCAGTTTTCCCTACAATTTTTACCAAATAATGAATTTCATATCTCAAAACCTTAAGTCTTTACACTAGGCTATTGTATTTATATTCTCCTGCAAATTATATCTCTATTCCATTAATCTACTTTTCTCTTTCTTAGCCAGTACCAAATAGTGTTGATAATTATAGTCTTATAATATAATTTAAGGTCTGGTACTGCTAAACCGCTTTCCTCAGCATTTTTTTCCATTATTTTCTTAGATATTTGTGACATTTTGTTCTTCCAAATGAATTTTGTCATTATTTTTTTTCTAATTCAGTAAAATAAATTTTTGGTAATTTAATTGGGGGGGGCATTGAATATGTAAAATAGTCTGGGTAAAATTGTCATTTTTATTATATTGACTCTTGCCAACCCAAGTACAATTAATATTTTTTCATTTATTTAAATCTGATTTTACTTACATGTAGAAGTGCTTTTTTAAAAAAATAATTTTGTTTATATAGTTTCTGTGTTTGTTTTGGCAGGTATACTCAGTTCTTTTCGGATCCTGCTTCTGTCATCTATTATTAGCTATCATTCACAGCTTGATGAAAATATGAAATCACACAGGGCCAAGGTATCCTGAGAGTATTCTACTGAACAATCCCTCCCAAGTAAACTTTAACCATTGTCAACTATTTTGGGGGCTGGGCATTTGACCAATACCAAATAAATCTAATTAGGTCATTATGCAGTAAACATCCTTATATCTTCTCCATAAGAATAATATGACATACTTTATCAAACATTGCTAAAATCTAGATAAATCTTATCTATCTATATATGCATACAAATACATACGTGTATGTGTGTGTGTGTACTGGTTGTTAAACATTTACCAACACTCCACTTATTATAACAAATATGCATAGTCACGAAAACAAATTCCTTCACAGGCCATGTCCAAAAAAACTTCTCATTCTGGACCCTTTATCCATCATTTCTCTGTCAGGAGGTGGGTACCATGCTTTATTATTGATCCTCTGAGGTTTTGTTTTGTTAGACATGCGATATCAGTTATTCAGAGAACTTCCAGACACAAAAATTCCCTCTACCAATACAGGTCATTACCTTCTAGAGCTGCCTAGAGCACTAAGAGGTTAAACAAGTTGTCCAAAGCCACACAGTATGTATCAGACAAGACTTGAACCCAGGTCTCCCTGGCTTTGAGGTTGGCTGCTCTCTAGACCTTACGCTGTACTACCTACCTCTTACCAGTTTATTAACCCTGTCAAAAAAAAAAAAAGAGGAAGGAAAAACCTATTATGGAACTACCTTTTCTTCACAGATGGGCTCTTTTTATTACTGTTTCCTTTTCTTGATGATCACTAATCATCTGTCTAATGAATCATCCTTGAATTTTCTAAGAAATAAAAGTTTATATGTATATGAATAATATTAAGTACAAAATATAGTCTAAAATTAAAATGAGTGATAAAAAATTCCCATAGCCTCTGACTTATTTCCCTTCTGACGAGAGAAGAGGAAGCACCCAGGTAGAATAAGTTTTACATTCTAAAATGTAAATATATATATACAACATGATTGAAATCATTCTAAAATTGCATTTATTATAATTTATTATTCTGTATAAACTAGCCTGCATATGATTAACCACTTTCTTAAGGGAAGCTACCATTTTCTCTACTGGAAGAAGTATTGTCTTCTTCTGCATCAGTGCCTTATGACAAACATTTAACTGTAGAAATACAATGAAATTTGAGTACGGCATTCTGCTATTGCAACATGACCATCATTCTATCTAGAGAGTGGCCTGGGCCAACGATCCTCAGTTATTTCTTGAGAAGAAACTTACATTCATCAGCTTATAGATCTGAAGCTGAAAAGAAACATAGAGTATGACCTCTATATCCAATCCCCTCATTTTAAAAATGAGAAAGCAGGTCTTTAGGGTTTAAGTAGAACTACATTGGTAGAAAGCAGTAGAACTCTGCTTGCACTTATGATTTACCCAAGTCTTATGATTGCCAACCTAGGAAAGAGTTGTTGGCATGGGACAGGGCTCCAAGATTCAAAGGAGAACCTATTATTTAACTATTTATCCTTCCCCTTTAGAATTCACCCAAAACCATGGGAAAAGAGACATGGTAGTAGCAATCAACTTGAGAATTAAAGAGTACAATTTGTTAAATAACCAGTTTAGACTATATTAAGGTTTCTTACAAAGCACTCTGAAGTTCTGTGTCTATCGCTATTTATGGGCCAGACTATAAATCTTGTATCATTTCAGAGTTTAAAAACTCAAGCTATGCTTCTTGATGAGAAGTGTAGAGCAGTGGGTAGAGAGAATCTTGGAATCATAATGTCAAATTCTGCCTTTCATACTTATTGACTATGTGACCCCCAAAAAATCACTTAAGCTCTCCGTCTCCCCCTTCCCCTATCCCATGCTCAGCTGGATCAGAGAAAAATGTTGGTAGCAGGAGTTCCCTAGATTTGATCTCTACTCAAAATGTTTCTCTCCAGGTTTTAGCAGTTTCATACCCTACATATGCTTGCATTTTTATTGTTCAAAACTGTGAATTGAAACAAACCACTTCTCAGAAATAAATGAGATGTTCCCTCCTTTTCCTCCCCCCCAACAACAAAAACTTTTTCTGAGTTCACAAACTTGTGTAATTTCTAATTTATGCTAATTAAATCTGATCACAGTTAATATCCAACTACTGTTTTGTAGGATTTACAAAGTCAGAAGGGTCTAAATCCAGATTTAATGGACTATGTACAAATAGTGCTGAAAGGAGCTAGAGATAAAGCAGGCTTCATTCATATATTAAAAATATAGCATTACTCTTCTTATACAAATCCATTAATTCCCTATCTGGCCAAGTCTTGCCACCCTGGAAATGCTTGTCAGGAATCATTCTTCTCTCCTTTTCTTGGTCTTTTACTATTTTTGCCAGAGCCATCAATAAACTATGGAAGGTAGGACAATGAAGTCTTTCATGGAGTTGAAGGGGGAAAAACCAACAGAAAATAAAAGTCCTCTGTCTCAGGCTTTCTCTCTCCTTTCCTATTGCCATGAACCTATTAAAGAGAGCAAAGAAGAAATTATAGGATAACTTCAGTCCCTTTTCTAATGTTCAGAAGGTAGTTGAGGCATAAAGAAAGAAACGTGAGATGAGATTGCTAAAGGAGTCAAGAGTATTATAGTAAGAAGACTATGTTTCTATATGGATTGACAGAACCTGGATATTATCTGTTAGACTTTTTTCATTGTTAAGACATCAAATCCAACATATTTGATGAAAGGACAGACTCTGACGTGATGAAAAGTATTGAGACATGGCAAAGATAATCCATAGCCCTAGACATCATAGCCAGTGCTATATAGAAAATGATGAATCAGTTCTGTTCAGTTCTGATAAACTCACTGACTGAAGCCTGATCCCACTAATTGTATACTAGATAATTTTCTATATTGTGCATTGGAATCTTATAATGCACTTTTAATCTCAGTGTCCAGGGAAACCATGTTTAAATATGCATTTTTAAAGATTGTATAGTATATTAAGTCAAGTTCTCTATCATCCCTTATTTTTCATTAGGGAACATATATGGAACATACATAAAAGAAGAGCTTCTCTAAGAGATTCTGCTCCATTTAGCACCAGTAATCTTTACCAATGCTTGGGGAGTAGGGTTCCTGGAGATTTTCATAAGCTACACAAACTGACCCCATTGGATCTCTAGGCTAGAGGAATCACCGTGTGTTATCTCCCTGCCCCCCACTCCTCCTAACTTGCCCCCACCCCCAGTTAGGGCAGAATGTTGGATTTAGAGTCAGAGGACTTAGGATGAAATTCCGGTTTTACCACTTACTCTATGTGACTGGGCAAATCACTTCAGCTCCCTGGGCCTCAGGATCGCATTAAGGAATTTTTGTTTTCACTTGTAATTCAAATCTTTATGAAAGTTTGATGAGAACTTTTGGGATTTTCATATTTGTTTAAATTGAAAAGTCTGAAAGAAAAGAACCCCTACCCTCCTGCACCTGTCAAAAAGGCAGAGAGTATGATATAGTGGGAAAGGATAATTTTTTTTTTAATATTGCAGAATCACAGATGCAGAGCTGGAAGAGATCTCTGAAAACATGGAGTACATTGGATAACAGAAGAAAAATAAGGCATGGGGCAGTTTAAAGAGGTAGTATCAGGGATAGGATTTGAATGAAGGTCCTTTATAGCCACTTTTACAGGACTTACCCCTACATCATAGGGTTTCTTAATTAGGTATGTGACCTTAACCAAATCAGTTAGCTTTCTGCCACTAGGTTGTTGTGTGCCCTTGAGCAAGACTGTTTGAATGGTGAACGAATGAATGAATGAGTGAGTGAATGAATGAAAAATTATTTTTTAAGCTCTTACCATAAGCAAAACCCTGTGCTAAGTGATGAGAAATTGGAAAAAGAAGACACTGCTTCACATTCTAAATAGGGAGAAATAACACATGTAGGAGGTTTCAACTACAAGTCAGATGGAAAAGTTCCATGCTTCTTAGGATGCAGCACCAAACTGTAATGCTATTTCCATTAACAAAACAATATCTGATTCTGACATGGAACCATTTGGCAGTGCCAAGAACTTCAGTATTGAGAAGGGCTCCCCCCTTCCCCATGTCCTCATTTGCTATAACCACTGAGGAGGCTGGGGCTGCAACACCTGCAGAGGTAGTTGCCAGGTTGCATTGATTCCCTGGACTGCGGCTCAGGGACCAGGCTAGAAGCAGGATCTGGAATATATGTTGTTCCCAGGACTCTTGGGCATACCTGCCCCGTTGGTGGCATCTGGCAAAGAATGGGTGTAAATTGTGGTCTCTTTTAAGTCTAAATCTTCCGAACTTTCCTAGTAGTTAACACAGGTTTTTAGTATTAATGATTTACAAACTGATAACAAAGTTGCTAGACTGTACTTTCCTGTGGGGTTGTTGAGATTGGAAAACAATGTGGTCAGTGAGAAAGTATCTCTTTGTTCTCAAGTCAATGGGAAAGGAGAATTGGAGCCACACCAGAGAGATATTAAAGGGCATGGCCCCCTAACAGTACCTGGTACCTTAGGAATCCTCCACAAATATTGAATGATTATCTACACAACAGGAATGGAAGTCTTCTGCCTCCAGGGTCAGAGTTTGTCACAGGATTACATAGAGCAAGCACTACATCTAAAACCAGAAGACCTAGGTTTAAATCGTTCCTCCTGTTCTCTCAGAGAATCTCTTTCTTCCTCTATGAGAGGACAGTTCAGATGCCACCTCCTACATTGCATTTTCCTTTTTTCCAACAGCTCTTCCCTTCCCACCTCCAGCAGAATCTCCCACTTGAAGTTATTTGCATTCATTTACTTTCTTGCATTACAAGTTATATTCCCCTATCTAAAGGGCATAGGCTTGTGTGTTTTTCTCGTCCCCAGCCTAGCACAATATCTTGTATATAATGCACTAGGCACTTAATAAAAGTTGAATTGAACTGAATTGGGCTAAGAAATGGAGTGTCTTGTTCATGGAATAGCAAAGATGCCAGTGTCCCTGTATTGAACAGTACATGGCAGGAGATGATGTAGAACACTGGAAAGGTAGGAGGGGGTCTCATTATGAGAAGGCAAATATTTGTGACAAATAGAAGATCTTGTATTTGATCCTGGAGGTGATAGGGACCCACAGGAGTTTATTGAGTAGAAGGGTGACATGATCAGACCTATGCTTTAGGGAGATCAATTTGACAGCTGAGGGAAGAATCAGAGAGATCTGAGACAGGCTATTGCAATAATCTAGATATAAGGTGGAGGGTCTGTTCCACAGTGGTGGCAGTATCAGTTGAGAGAAAGGGGAGTATTTGAGAGATGTTGCAAAGGTGAAATCAATGGTCCTTAGTAACAGATTGGATAGTAAGTTTGGGGTCAGGTGAGAGACAGTAAAAATTCAAGGATAAAATCTAGGTTACTAGCCTAAGAGAAGTCTCCTCAGGTGTTGCATGTTTTAATATTGTAAGTATCCAGGGATAAACTTGAATAAGACAAAAAATGAAGCAAAGATGTCTACTATCACCACTCTTATTCAGTACTGTACTAGAAATGCTAGCTATAGCAATAACAAGAAAAAGAAATTGAAGTTATAAAAATAGCAATGAGAAAACAAAACTATTATTCTTTGTAGACAATATGATGGTATACTTAGAGAACCCTAGAGAATCAACTAAAAAACTAGCTGAAACAATTAATCATTTTAACAAAGGTACACAAATATAAAACAAACCAACAAAAATCATCAAAATTTCTAACCAACAAAACCCAGCAGGAAGAGATTGAAAGAGAAATTCCATTTAAAATAGCTGCAGACAGTATTAAATACTTAGGAGTCTACCTGCCAAGAGAAACCCAGAGAGTATTTAAACAAAATCACAAAACATTTTTCACATAAAAACAGATCTAAACAATTGGAGAAATATTAGTTGCTCATGGGTAGACTCAGCCAATGTAACAAAAAAAGTGACAATTCCACCCAAGTTAACTTACTCATTCAGTGCCATATGAATCAAACTGCCAAAGAATTATTCTATAGAGCTAGAAAAAATAACAACAACATTCATCTTGAAAAACAAAAGGTCAAGAATATCAAGGGAATCAATAAAAAAATGTTAAGGAAGGTGGCCTTGCAGTTCCAGATTTCAAACTATATTACAAAGTGGTAATCATCAAAACAATCTGTTACTGGCTATGAAATAAAGCACTGGATTAGGTACACAATGTACAGTAGTAAATGACGATAGTGATCAAGTTTTTGATAAGCCCAAAGATCCAAACTTTTTGGTAAGATTTAACCATTTGACAAAAAAGAATCGCTATAAAAAGTGCAAAGCAATTTGGAAGAAACTGGGCATAGACCAACATTTCATATTACATACCACAAAAAGTTCAAAGTGAATAAATAGTTTACACATGAAGAGTAATATCATAGGTAAATTAGGGGAGCATGGAAAAATGTGCTTGTCAGGTCTATAGATAATGGGAGAGTGTACGTCCAAATAAGAAAGAGAAGGGAATACAGGAAGTAAAATAGATAAGTCTGATTACAGGAAATTTAAAAGCTTTTGGACAAACAAAACTAATGCAGCCAAAATTAAAAGGAAAGCAGGAAACCAGGAAAAAATTTTGCAGCAAGATTCACTGACAAAGTCCTCATTCTCAAATATATAGAGAACTGAGCCAAATTTCTAAAATTAAGGGTCAGCTCTCAATTGACAAATGATCAAAGGAAATGAACAGACAGTCTTCAGGAAAAAAATCAAAGCTATCAATAATCACATGAAAAAATGTTCTAAGTCAATACTGATTAAAGAAATGCAAATTAAAACAACTCTGAGATACCACTTCACTCCTATCAGACTGGCTAACATGACAGAAAATGAAAATGACAAATGTTAGAGGGGATGTGGAAAAATTGAGACACTAATGCACTGTTGGTGAAGTTGTGAACTGATCCAACCATTCTCAATTGTTATTGAGAGCTATGCCCCAAGGGCTATAAAATTGCGCATACCCTTTGACTCAGCAATAGCAATATTAGATCTGTATTCCAAAGAAATCAAAGAAAAGGGGAAAGGATCCATTTGTACAAAAATAGTTATCATGATGGAAAAGAAGGAAAAGAATCCGAAATTAAGGGGCTATCCATTAATTGGGGAATGAGTGAACAAGTTGTGGTATATTATTGTGATGGAATACTATTATGCTATAACAAATGATGAGCAGGATGCTTTCAGAAAAACCTGGGAAGATTTACATGAACTTATGCAAAGTGAAGTGAACAGAACCAGGAAAACTTTGTGCATGGTAACAGCAATATTTAAGGATGATCAATTGTGAAAGACTTAGTGGATTGAGACAATGATCCAAGTTAATTCTAAAGAACCTATGATGAAAAATGCTATTCATCTCCACAGAGAGAACTGATGAGTTCCAAATGTATATTGAACCATATTTTTTGCTTCATTATTGCTTTATTTTGTTTGTATTTTCTTTTGCGACGTGGATAATAGGGAAATATATTTTGCATGACATCAATGTACAATCAAAATGAAATTACTTGTTTTGTCAAAGACAGAGAAGGGATGGGAGGGAGAGAAAAAATTTGAAACTCAATTGTTTTTTTAAATAGTTGTTAAAATTTTTTTACATGTCATTGGAAAATATTTAATAAAATAAAAATAATTTTTAAAATGTTTTAACTATCAATCTTAGGGGAATAGTATAATTGTAACAATATATTACTGATTCATGTTTTAAAGTATTTATCATAATGTGCTTATGAGTCTTTTATGTTTATGTATTTCTTCTGTAGTGTCCCATACCTGATCCACTTTGTACATTGGATACCTTTCTGAAAAATACTTTCTAATCCTTATTGAAAAGATTCTTGACATGAACCAAACCTATGTGTTATTTAAATTATTTTCCCCAGAGTTTTTCTCTGGGATTTAGGGTGCAGTAGGGTGATAATGAGCTAGAAAATATGAGAATAGCCTGATCCTCTGTCTTTGGGACAGGGTATCTTTGCCCCACACACTAGGGTTATATTTAAAATGGGAACAAAAATAACACCTACCTCATAGGGTTGTTGAGAGACTCAAAGGAAATTACACACACACACACACACACACACAGTCACACACACATGCACTCACACACATACGCACACATACACACACATGTATATGAGTATGTAAATGCGAGCTATTCTTTGATCTTGGGACTAGTCTGCCTAACACTGTCCTTCAAGTCAGCACCAAAAGGTAAGCCCAGCTGGCAGGGCTCTTTGGTGCTATGCTGTAGCAAAGATAAGCTAAAGTTGTTGGTTTACTGAATAGAAGACAAAGAAGCCCTACGTATATGAGAATCCAATTTGACTCACTGAAACAAGAATTAGCAAACGTCTCCTGTGTCTAATGAGATAGGCACCATGGAGGATATGAAAATGACTAAGATATTAAGTCTTCACCTTCAAGCAGCTTGTAGTCTAAAAGGGGAGCTATGACATTTATAGTATAAGGGAAAATGTGATAAATTCCTAAGAAAGCTATCGTGTTATAAGTTCTATAAAAAACAAAAAGATAGATTGCTTCCTGCTGTGAGACACTGGGTGAAGCTTCATGAAGAAGATGGTACTTAACCTGGGCCTTAAAGGGGGATTTCCACCACCAATGAGATTTGAACATTCTTGGCACAAGAAAGAAAATCATACAAAATTATACAGAGGAAGAAAAGCACAGGAAATCTTTAAAGGACCACACACATCCCTGTTTGACTAAGTTTAACTTCCCACCTTACAACTCCAACTGCCTGTTAAATATCTTGTATTGAATATCCTGTAGACATCTTAAACTTAACATGTCTAAAACTGAACTCATATTTTATCCCAAAACCTCCCTTCTTCCTAACTTCCCTATTATCATCAAGGATACCCAGGCTTCCAACCTAGGTGTCATCATCAAATCTTCACTCTTCCCAACCTCCATATCCAATTATTCACTGTTTGCCTTTGTCATACCCCTCATATGTATTGCTTTCTTTCCTCTGACACTGCCAACACCACAGTCCAGACCCTTACTGCCTCTTACTTGGACTATTAGCCCTCACCTTGGGCTTCCTACTTCAAGTCCCTCCCCACTACATTCTGTCCTCTTCTCAATTGTCAAATTAATCTTCCTAAAGTGCAAGTCTGGACCACTCCACCACCACCCCCATCAAATATTTGCTACCTCTGGGATCAAATATGAAGTTTTCTATTTTGCTTTAAAAGCCTTTCATAACTTGATTCCTTCCTGCCTTTTCTACCTTCTTAAAACTTACTCCTCTCCCCATCTCCTGTAGTACAGCACAGGTTTTTCTGTGTGGTTGGTTGATTTTTTTGGTTTTTTGCTTTGTTTTGCCTCTCTTTGTATCTCTAGTGCTCAGCAAAGTATAGACACAATGTCATTTATATTATTATATTATCTATGTGTATGTGTATAATCTAGTTACCTGTCATATCTGTGAATAAGAAAAGTATTTATTACCAAACAAGAGATAAAAAGTATTACCACCTATAAAATGGATAATTTTGATTAAATTAAATTTAAAAGGTTTTGTACAAACAAAAACCAATGGAGCCAAGATTAGAAGAAAAGCAGAAAACTGAGAGAAGAAATTATAGCAAATTTCTCTGATAAAAAGCCTCATTTCTCAAACATATGGAAAACTGAGTCAAATTTATAATGAGTTCCTCAACTGATAAATGGTCAAAGGATATGAACAGGCAGTTTTCACATGAAGAAATCAAAGCTATGTATAGTCATATAAAAAAACACTCTAAAATCACTATTGATTAGAGAAATGCAAATTAAAGCAACTCAGTAGTACCTATCAGATTGGCTAATATGACAGAAAAGGAAAATTACAAATTTTAAATGGAATATGGAAAAATCAGAACACTATAAACTGATCCAACCATTCTGGAGAATAACTATGCTCAAAGGGCTATAAAGCTGCATACTCCTTGACTCAGCAATAACACCAATAGATCTGAATCCCAAATAGATTTTTTTAAAAAAGGAAGGGACTGTATATACAAAAATATCTATAGTAGCTCATTTTGTGGTGGCAAAGAATTGAGAATTGAGGAAATGGCTATCAATTAGGGAATGAATGAAAAATTTGTGGTATGTGATTGTGATGGAATACCATTGTGCCATAAGAAATGATGAGCAAGATGATTTCAGAAAAAACCTGGAATGATTTACATGAACTGATGCAAAGTGAAGTGGGCAGAACCAGGAAGATATTGTAAACACAGCAGCAGCCATATTGTACAGTGACCAACTAAGAGTGAGCTAGCTATTCTCAGATTCCGACTCAATACACTTCTGAAGGACCTATGATTTAAAAAAAAAAAATGTTATCCACCTCCAGAAAAAAATCTGGATGCAGATCAAAGCACACTGGGTTCTTTTAAAGAAAAATGGATAAAAAGAAACACAAGAAAAATAAAGAAATTAAAAAGACAAAAACAAGAGCAGAACAGAGGTCTGTACACAATGTTTATAGATCTGACCAAGGTCTTGGACACTGTTAGACATGGGGGCTTATGGAAAATTATGTCGAAATTTGGTTACCCAGAGAAGTTCATCAATATTGTACATCAATTTCATGATGGCCTGTTTGCCTGGGTTCTGGATAGTGGACAATGCTCTTGTGCCTTCCCAGTCACCAGTGGAGTGAAACAGGGCTGTGTGCTTGCTCCCATGCTTTTGAGCATGATGTTTTCAGCCATGTTGTCAAATGCTTTGAATGAGGATGAACACGGCATCAAGGTCAACTACCAGACTGATGGTAAGTTCTTCAATTTGAAAAGGCTACAAGCCAAGACCAAAGTGGAGGGAGTGTTGGTGCATGATTTTCTGTTTGCAGATGATTGTGCACTCAGTGCAACCTCTGAAGCTGAGATGCAACAAATTATGGATCAATTCTCTGCTGCCTGTGCTCATTTTGGCCTAATAATTAACACCAAGAAAACACAGGTGCTCCATCAGACACCACCACACCATCCATATGTGGAACCATTGGTTACAGCAAATGGAGAAGTTTTGAATGCTGTGGGTAAGTTCACTTACCTTGGTAGTGTACTTTCCAGGGATGTACACATTGACAATGAGGTTGACATGTGCATTGCCAGAGCTAGCTCAGTATTTGGGAGTCTCCAAATAAAAGTTTGGGAGAGAAGAGGTATTAGACTGATTACCAAACTGAAGGTCTACAGAGCTGTTGTGCTGACCTCATTGTCTACCAGAGCCATGCCAGGAAACTGAATCAGTTCCATTTGAACTGTCTTAGGAAGATTCTGAGGATCACCTGGCAGGATAAGGCACCAGACACTGAAGTCTTTGATCAAGCTGAACTGCCAAGCCTTCAAACCATGCTTCAGAGAGTGCAGCTCTGATGGGCTGGCCACATTGTTTAAGTGCAAAATGTATGCTTGCCAAAAAGACTATTTTATGGAGAACTCACATAGGGTAGATGATCA
This sequence comes from Notamacropus eugenii, assembly GCF_028372415.1. NCBI lineage: Eukaryota > Metazoa > Chordata > Mammalia > Diprotodontia > Macropodidae > Notamacropus > Notamacropus eugenii. The sequence continues at coordinate 106,478,030 of NC_092872.1, read as the reverse complement.
CATGGTGATCAGAAGACGCGATACAAGGACACTCTCAAGGTCTCTTGATTGGATTTGATTGTGAGACATGGGAGACGCTGGCACAGGACTGCTCAGCATGGCATGTCCACATCAGAAAGAGTGCTGTCCTGTGTGAGCAAAACAGAATTGAGACAACACAAAGTAAACATAGGCTGCTCAGATTTGGAGTATCCACCCCAAATATTCACATGGACACATATCTGTGCCCAACCTGTGGTAGAGCATTCCGTGCTCATATTGGTCTGATCAGCCACAATTGGACACAATGAAGCTTCACTTTGTCATGGTGATGTCCTTTTGGTCCTTTTTGAAAACGAAGGACAACAACCAACCAAACAATATGGAAATATGTTTTGCATGACTGCACATGCATAACCTTTATCAAATCACATACTTTCTAAATGGAGTGGACAGTAGGGACCATCAGAGAGAATTTGGAACTCAATTTTTTTAAAAATAAAAATGTTCTTACATGTAATTAAGAAAAATAAAATGTTAATTAAAAAGGAAAGAAGAAACCATCCTTCTTTTCTGTATTTGTATCACCAGTACCTCATACATAAATATAGTAGGTGCTTAATATTTATATTTTGTTGTTGAATTGAGATGAAATGAATATGAATGAAAAGGTAGGCAGGAGCCAGGTGTTGTGAAGCTGGGCTGATATTCCAGAGCGCCCACAGTGTAAATATAAACTGCTTTGAAAGCAATTTAAATACCTGTAAAAGAGAGTGACTGTTACTATACAAAATAGTACTTAAAATGTGACCGCCAACCCAGAGGTGAAAGTCTTTCAGGAACCAAAGCTTCACTGACAAAGCAGAGCTGAGAAAAATGGCATAGCTAAATAGATAATTTAGATGGATTTCTGAGGAGCTCATTTTGATTTCCATGAAGTCTTATGCTCTAACAAAATTGGCAGGTTTAAAAATGATTTAGTTAAGTTAAACTAACTTTTAACAAAAAGGCTGGTGAGGAATGTCAGGGATCACTTTGGTAGCTTGGGGTAGAAACTTGGCAAGATCAAGTCTCATTGTAAACTCCAGGAGGAAATGAATCAGAGGAAAAGAAAAACAAATAAAACTAGATGAGATGAGTGGATGTAAAAGAAAGAGAAAGATTGAAGGGCAATGTTACTGAAAAAGGAGAGAAAAGGAGAGGGACGCAGGGAAGGAACAGAGAAAAGGGGGGAAAGACAGGAAGAAAGGGGAAGAAGAAGACAGAGAAAACAGGAGAGAAAAGGATAAAAAGGAGGAAGGAGATGGAAATGAAAGAGGAAGAAAGATTGTGAAAGATGGTGACGAAAAAGGAAGAAAATGAAAGAATCAGAGGTAACAAGGAGAAGAAAAGAAAGCAGCAGCAGAAGAAGAAAATAGCAGAGAGGAAACTGGGAGGGAGAAGGAGGAGAACCAACTTTTACTAAGCAGCTCCTACGTGTCAGGCACTGTCATCAGTGCCTTTACACGTATTTCATTTGTTCCTTATGACAGCCTTGGGCAGTAGGTGTTACTATCTCCAAGAGGCAAGTGAGGCAGACAGAGCTAAGTGACTGACCCAGGGTCACATGTCTGAGTCCAGAGATGAGCTCAGGTCTTCCTGACTCCAAGCCCAGAATTCTATCTAATGAGCCACCTAGCTGCCTAAGTCAAAGAGGAGGAGAGAAATAGAGGAGAGGAGAGAAATAGAGGAGAGGAAGCAAAGGAAGAGGGTAGGAGAGAAAAGGAAAGATGAGAGAAAACAGGCAAGGGAAACAGGAGAAAAAGGGAGAAAGAGAAAGATGGAGAGGTAAGAAAGAAAAGAGAGGAAGGAAGAAGTAGAGGAAAAGAAAGAAACAAGAAGGAACAAATGAAAATAAGAATGGGGTAAGGGAAAGAGATTTGATTGACCACCTCCCTTTCTCCATTCCCTTCAGGCTAGGCAGGTGTGTCCTAAAACCAGGTTGGGGAGCTACAGTTCTCATAGGGACATCCTGCCTTACTGCTGCCAGGGGCTCTTATACTGTAAATTTATGGGAAGGAAAGGGAGGAGAGGAAATAAATAGAGAGAATTCACTTTTGTCTGACTGGGCAGATTTTTCCCTCATTGTTTCTGCTACTGCTTCAATACAGTTTACTTTGTTAGCTTAATGTGAATGAAACCATTTTCTTTTCATTTATTTCTAGTAGGACTAATATTACAGATCTGCACAATCAGCTTCTTCTAGCCCAAGTTGATTCTGTTTGGTGCTTTATAGTCCCTCAAGCAAAACTGTATTATCATTATTATTTGTTATTGATGCTGTTTGTTTTTTACATTACTTTCCCACTTACAAATATATCCTTCTTCCCACTCCACCCCCGCCAAGCCATTTCATGTAACCAAAGTTTTAAAAAAAATGGTCTTAGCAAAACCAGCCAGCACACCTACCCTATCTGTCAATGTGTGCACAATACTCCACCGTAAAGGAAAACCAAATGCATTTTCTCAACGCTTCTCCCAAAGCCAAATTTGGTCATTATAATAACACAGCATCTCATTTCATTTTCTGTTCTTTCCACCTGCCTTGCTGTAATCATTATGATGGTTGCTGTCCTGGCTCTCCTTACTTCATTATGTATCTCTTCTTAAGTCTTCTCATATCAAACACAATTTTAGCTACAAGGGCATTTCCCTCTCTATCTTCTATCCAAATTGGAAAGTTAAATGTTTACTGATCTCTTCATGCATTTTCTCATCCCCTTTTTTAGCAGATTGCCCCCTATGCCTAGAGCATGGTCTTTCCTCTACACCTACTGAAGTCCTTCTTCAATGCCTAACTCAGCCACCATTTTCAGTGCCTAACTCAGCTACAAATTTCCTCCATAGGTAAGGTCTTCCTTACTTATACTTCTAGTTGAAAGAGATCTTTCCCTAGACTTTCTTAAAATGTTTTATCTGGATCTCTACTTTATCCCACGACTTTATCTCTTGTATCATATACCTTTGAGCATATACGCAGTCACTATTTCTCAATATACATACAAACCCATGGATAATAAAACCATACATTTAGAGCTGGCAGCGACTTTAGAGGTGAGGTCCTAAATTTTTCAATTTTGTGTTCCTAGCATCTAGCACACTTCCTTGTTCATGATAAGCACTGAATTTAATGAGCTGTATTTTGCGGGAGATGCCTAATAAACTAAATTCAATGTGGATCCTGCTGTTGTTACTGGTTGAGTTTTCCTGTCTCTACAGTCCTGACAATTGTTTCCATAGCTATGTTGGGAAGAATAAGTCAGAGGAAAGTTTCACACAAAGCATCATGGGATTTTAGAATTGTCATTAATGGTTCAAGGCCAGCTTAGAAAGAAATTTTCCATGGAATGCCTCAGGGTTCCAGGCTAAAACTCATTTTTTATCAATGATTTGGATAAAGGTATAGATGGAATTAGTTTCATATTCACAAATGACAGAAGCCTGGGAAGAAAGAAATTTCTCCTACACTGGATCCAAATATACTGAATCCAAAAAGATCTTGAAAGGCTAGAACACTGGGTTGGATTTGAGATAAAATTCAGTAAAGATGAATATAAAACCTTGCTCTCAGATTCAAAAAATGAATTTTACAAGCACAAGTAAGGGAGCTGTTGTGAGAAAGTAGTCTATCCAGAAAGATCTGCCAATTTTAGTGGACAGTAAGCTTAATATGAATCAAAAGAATGATACAGCAGTCAAAAAAAAAAAAAATCTAATGCAACCTTGAACCACCTTAACAGAGGCACAACTTCCCGGAAGAAGGAGGGGATAGTTCCTTTGTACTCTGTCAGGGTCAGAACACATTTGGAATATTACATTCAGTTCTAGACAGGAAACTGAAAAAGATAAACACAGCTAATCCACTACATAACAAAGTCACTCTTCAGAAACTTTTGGACAGGTTAGAACATTGGACTGAATCTGTCCCAGAGAAATTTAATAGTGATAAATATAATCTTATCCTTGGGTTTTTCAAGGATAATTGATTTTTTAAAATTAATTTTATTTATTATCAGTGTTCCAAGATCACTACCAAATAACTTAGATTCTTCGTCCCCCCATACCCCCTACCTTCCTCCTCAATCCCTGAGACGGCATACAATTTTATATAGGTTCTACACATACATTCCTATTAAGTATATCTTCACTATAGTCATGCTGTGTAGAAGGATTAAAATGAATGGGAGAAATCACATAACAAACCAAAACGTAATACAAAAGAAAATGATATGCTACTATCTGTGATTGAATTCCATAGTTCTTTCTCTGTATGTGGAAGGCATTTTGCCTTAAAAGACCATCGGGGATTTTTAAGTCCTTGCATTGCAATGAAGTTCTAAGTCTACCAGAAAATATCCTCGCACACTGTGGTCATTGCCATGCACAAAGTTCTCCTGGTTCTGCTCCTTTAGCTCAGCATCAGATCATATAAGTCCTTCCAGGCCTCTCTGAAGTCCTCCTGTTCATCATTTCTTATAGCACAATAGTATTCCATTACATTCATATACCATAATTTATTCAGCCATTCCCCAATTGATGGGCATCCCCTTGATTTCCAGGTTTTGACTACCAGAAAGAGAGCTGCTATAAATATTTTTGAACATATGGGACCCTTTCCCATTTTTATGATCTCTTGGAGATACGGTCCTAGTAGTGATATTGCTGGGTCAAAGGGTATGCACATTTTTGTAGCCCTTTGGGCATAGTTCCAAATTGCTCTCCAGAATGGTTGGATGAGCTCACAGCTCCACCAACAATGCATTAGTGTTCCAACTCTCCCACATCTTCTCCAACGTTTATCGTTTTCCTGCTTTGTCATGCTAGCCAATCTGGTAGGTGTGATGTGGTACCTCAGAGCATTTTTTCATATGACTATAGATAGTTTTAATTTCTTCCTCTGAAAACTGCCTGTTCATATCCTTTGACCATTTATCAATTAGGGAATGACTTGTATTTCTGTATATTTGACTCAGTTCTCTATATATTTTAGAAATGAGGCCTTTATCACAGTCACTAGTTGCAAAAATTCTTTCCCAGTTTTCTGCTTCCCTCCCTAGTCTTGGTTGCATTGAGTTTGGTAGAGCAAAAAGTTTTCAGTTTAATGTAGTCAAAATTATCCATCTTGCACTTCATAATGCTTTCTGTCTCTTCTTTAGTCAAAAATTCTTCCCTTCTCCATAAATCTGATAAACACACTATTCCTTGCTCTACCAATTTGTTCGATAATTGGCTTTTCAAGTACAAAATGGAAAGGCATCAGGAGATGGCATTTTGTGTGCAAAAGATCTCAAAGCCTCAGTGGACCTCAAGCTCAAAATGAATTTTGTCCTCTGATACTGAGAGGATCAAATCTCATCCCTCTTCCAGAAGCCAACCTTTCAGATCCTTGAAAACATTTATCTTTCTGACTGAGTCTTCTCTTCTCCATATTAAACTTCCCTCATTCCTCTGAGAGATCCAGTTTTTGAAATTATGCTGCAAAGGAACTTGAGGTTCTTCATCATTTTTTTGAATGCTATTCAGTTTATCAATGCATTTTGTAAACCATAATAACCTGAAATGAACAAAATACAGATATGTAGTATTACCAAGGCAGGATATAGAGAAACAAGCACTTTCTTTTTCCTGAAAGCTAATGTCTTTCAATGTAACCCAAAATCACATTTATTTTTTGACTGTCACGTTAATCTACTAACACACATACACATTTTTCTTTCAGACAAACTGCTGTCTCACCAAGTCTCTCCCATCTTATATCTGTTATATTGATTATTTGAACAATCAACTATAACTACATTTCCCCCTATTGAATATCTTGTTATTAGATTCAGTCCAACATTATATCAATATTATCTTTGGTTTCTCTTTCCTCAGATCCTTAGGAACATGTCAGCAGGAGAGGTACAAATATCACATTGGCTCTTCTTTCAGAAAGCTTTTTTCTTCCAAGGTTAAATTGATATACAGAATTTTAAAAAGCTATCCATTCATGTAAGTTAAAACTTTACCTATTTGTTAAGGATAAAAAATGTTTCCACTACTAGCTGCCCTGGGAATCCTTAAGATGATTAATAAGAACCTGTCTCTGATATCATTATCTACATCGCAACAAAGAAAATGACAAACACAGAATATATTTGTACACACACACACACACATGTGCACACACACACACATATGTGCACGTGCACACACATACACATGTGTGCGCGCGCGCGCACACACACACACACACACACACACACACACTAGTTTCAATGCAGGAAAATAAGAAGACCCCTCTAAACTCTCAGGTGCCAGAGAACAGAGATATGGAATTTACCTCTTATGAATGTTTCCCAAAAGTCACACCAAGGAAGACTCTGATCCTGGAGGGAAGCAGTATAGAAGAGAGCCTGCTTCAGTGGGGTAGAATTAAGCTAGAAGTGAGACCAACTCATCCTCTATAGAATACTTGGGACTGTGAAAGTAGAGTGGGGAGGTATCAGAAGTCCAGAGATATCAGCAAAGGAAGAAAAGATGGGCCTTGGGAGAGAGGCCAAACTCTCAGGTTCTCATGGTACAGGGCCTGCAGAGGATCCCAAAACACAAATGCTGGGCTGGAGAACCAGTCCAGATATTGGCACCCTGATGCAAAACTCTGCCCTGCTTATGACTCTAGCTCATCCCAATCCCCTTCAGCAAAACACAGATACGGCTTCATGTAAGGCTAGTCCCACATTACAGTATCACAACATCTCAAAGTTGGAAGTGACTTTGGTGGTCATTAAATTCAAACTATTTGTGTTAGGAATCCCCTCTGAAACAATCCCTAAGAGAGGAATTATTTGCTTCCACTTAAAAACTCCCAGTGATATTGAACCTCTTATTACCTCGTGTATCTGATCCCACTTTTAGAGAACTATATTTATGAGATTTTTCTTTCTTCTCCCTCTGGAAATCCTCTCTGGCTCTGCAGATGAGCAAGTGTTCTGAGATGTATAGACAAGGCATAGCCTAACTAGGCCACTGAGAGGTTATGTGGCTTGCCCATTAATCAGAGGTGGGACAAACTCAAGTTGGCCTGATTTTGAAGCCAACTTTCTAGGCCCTCTTTTTTCTTCATATTAAGTCTAAATCTGCCTTTCTACTATTTCTTCATTCTTCAGATTTTCTAAGGACAAGCAGAATCAGCCTAATTTCTATTTCACATGGATGCCCTTTGGACACTTAAAGAATCCTTTCAGGTTCCATTTAAAGCACCTCTTCTAGGCTAAGAATACTCCATTCCTTTAACTCATCCTGTAATCACATGGTTTACATTTCTCTCACTCCTTATTTGCTCTCCTGTGGACACACTCCAGATATTTTATCCAAAAGGCCGTGTGACCCTTTCATTAAAGTAGATGCCATGTAAGATGGGTTTTCTTTGCCAGTTTAGATAGATATAGTTTGACAAACACAATTATGTAAGGACTCCCAGATTTACAAGCATAGATGCATATCTCACATAGATGTTGGCATTGTTCTTCCTTATTTTCCTGGGACTGGGTCCATACCCTCCCTATGTCACAGTTGCTGAATAACTGGGTTCCTGCTTTGTTTCCCTATGAGCAATTCCTTTCTTGGTAACCCAATTTGGGGAACTGAATTTCTTTGCCCTGTACTTCAGTATCCTTATTACTGAGTCCTGATTAACTACCAGACTTCCCTATTACTCACCATCTTCCTGGTCAGATCTTTGCTAGTTCCATCCCTAGTTGAATGAACACCTTGAATCCTGGATTTGGTGAGGGGGGGAAAAAATCTCTCCTACCTGCTGACACCTGAAATTATACCCTTAGAAGGAATTCCTTTAGTTTAAAGTGAGCAAAATGTAAATTCTTCTTGGAGAAATGAAACTTAGAACTGATCACAAAACTTGGTGTAAATGAGTTTCAGATCCTTTCTTGACAGAAAGTTTGAGTGTGGACAGTGCAAGGGCACTGGAAAAAAAGGGGATGTCACTGAATAGAGGAAAGGGCACAGATCTGGGAAGCTGGTGCCAGCCCTTGTCTCTAATTTTGCCTAAGACCAGAACTGCCTCAGCAGAAAGAGAAGTGAGAGAGTTAGGGGGTAAAAAATGTGAGGCTAAAGAAAGGAAAAGAGAAGCTAGACATGGGAAACAAGTGAGGATAGTGACGAGATAGATTTGAAGGATAATTTCTCCAACAAACAAATTCTGGGATAAAAAAAAATACATGTAGCTTTTGTTATAGAATTGTCCAGGCTGTGATATGCAATTGGATGAACAATATGTCTGTATACATACACATATTATGCATATATAACATGTATATATACATATATATGTATATTGTAGATATTGATGATGTAGAGATAAAGGGAGTTAGAAGGAGGGGAGAGAAGGAAGAGAAAGGAAAAGAAAGAGAGAGAGAGAGAGAGAGATGATATATCATGAGTTAGGGCCAGAATTGAAGAGGAAGAGAAAGTGGATAAGGTTGTCCTTAGGAAACTGTAAAGTTCTTTTCATAACCCCCAACTTTCCTCTGAAACAAATACCCACTTTCCCCCCACCAATTTTGCCAGTTTTGGTAGTGTAGTATGGTTACAAGTCACAGAGCTCTACAATTCCTGAAGAATAAGAGTTGAAGTGGAATATTATCATAAGGATGATGGAGAGCTGCTTGGTGGGTGTGAGAAAGTGGCAATACGTTGAAAGAAATCAAACACTGATGAAAAGGAGCAGAATTACAGATATCATTAAAGAAATGGATGATTTAAAATGAAGATGGGCAAGCAGTAATAAGTGACAGACGGACTTATGTGTTTCATTGGTACATTCCAGATAACAAGAGAATTCAAGGACGAATCCCAGCACATTGGATAGATGTCCTGCAACGAACTTATGAGAGGACATTGCTGAGAGTCACAGAGGAAGGGTAGGCAGGGATGGGTGGAGACGTGCATCATCGGCAGGCATGCAACAAACATTTATTAATTACTTACTATGTGCCAGGTACTGCCTTAAGTTCTAAGGATACAAATGCAAGCACTTGAAGGAAGGTTCAGGGTAAGACTGATACTGAGACATGGTATTAAGGTCAGAAAAGAAGCACAAAGGGAGCCTTCCTCAGGTGGAACTCACCAATGGAAAAAGGGACTGTCATGGGTGAGGGATGTGCCACTGTCAGAAGGGACAGATGGATGTTCCAGAGTGAGGAGACATTAGGGACTAAACAAGTTTCTGGGATGAGAGTACAGTGGTGTTGAAATCCAGAAAGCAGAGGTTCTTGTTCTGAGCAGTGTCTGACTCTGTCCAGTGCCCTCATAATTTAGGTTCTATAAACTAAAACCAAATGAGATACTTATAAAACAAGGAACAGCTAACAAAAGGAGATTTACTTAGCCATAGCAGGTGAAAGATAATCAATAAGGATAATCACTGAAGATACCTTGAGATCATTCTTCTGAGAGAAACTCCCTTCCCCAGGCACAGTCTGAGAGCCTTGGAGATTCCCTTCCCCAGGATCTCATGGTTGTTTTCGCTCAGGCAACAAGGAAGTGACCAACTGACCAGTCTCAGGCCTTAGCCCCCTCAGGTAACCAAGTCTCAAGGAATATCTCAACATCTTATAAGGAAAAGCTAAACTAACTTGCATGGGGAGGGGGCGAGGTTGGAGACGGGAGGTGTAAGACTGTTAAGATATTGCTTCTACCACAGTTCTTAACCTGGGGTCCCTGAATTTGATTTTTTTAAAAATATTTTGAAAGCTGTTTTTCAATGTAATTGGCTTCCCTTTGTATTTTTTACATTTAAAAACACCATTCTGAGAAGGAATTCAGAGTCTTCACAGACAACCAGTGGGGTCCATGACACAAAAATGGTTAGGAATACCTGTGTTACAATGTAAGAGGAAATTGGAAGCCAGAGTGAAGGGATGATTAGTTCCAGCTCAATGCCATCTATCACAAGAAGGCAGGTCAGAGGACACTAAATAACTAAAATTTCTAAAAAATTTTCAAGATTTTCCTCATAATCATCCTATGAGATAGTGAGTACAGGTTATTAGAATCCCTATTTTGCAGTTAAAGAAGGTGAGGAATGGTTAAAAAGCATGCCCATAATCATGTTTTAGTAAAGGTCCGAGTTGAGATTTGAATCCCAGTTCACTCTGGATTCAAACTAACCTTGAGGAAGTACATAGGTACAAACATAGCCGTGCTTAATGTCCATATTCCTCTGATTTCAATTCCACCCTTCTCTGCTCCAGCCCAGCACTAAAATTCTTAGCATGACTTCTTCCAGCTCAAAGTACACCTCTGAGTAAGACATGAGTCACCATTCCCAACTTACTTTATATAGGAAACTTAGTTCTGCTATTTTCACAATAATTTAATTTTCTTTCACTTGCCTTCAAGAATCTCTTCTAAAATTACTGTTTTGTCTTACCCTACACTCTTGGTTTATTTCTGTTAATTTCCTCCAAGGAAAGAATAAGCCCAATAATGAATCCAATTCTTTCCCAAACATAGGATAATGGGGCTACATTAAACCTGTAAAGGCAAGTCCTCCAGAAATTAATGCAAAGCACACACAAAGGAGTAGTGTCATCACAAAGGGGTCACAAGACCAGTTACACTACTTCTGATTGGGTGCATATCTAGAAGAATTCATGAATTTGAAATAGAGAACTTGGGTTTAAATCTCAGCTTTGTCATCTGGGTAACCTTGTGGAAAAGATTTAACTTCTCTCACCTTAGTTCCTTATCTAGAAAATGAAGGACTTGAACCAAATCACAGGACTATTGGATCAAAGATCTAGAGATAGAAGAGACCTCAGAGGTCCTCTGGTTCACAGGTTCTTAGCCTTTTAGTGTGTCATGGAACCATTTGACAGTTTGGTAAAACCTATGGACCCCTTCTCAGAAAAAAAAAAAAGTGTGTGTGTGTGTGTGTGTGTGTGCGCGCGCGCGTGTGTAATACACAGCATTGCAAAGGAAACTAATTATGTTGAAATACAATTATCAAAATGTAAAAAACAAAAAACAAAAAACAAAAAAACCCTAACAGATCTAAGGTTAAGAGTTCTATGATTTAGTCTAACCTCTTTGTTTTACAAATGGGGAAATAAGGCCTAAAGAGGCTAATTAGCATGCTGGATTTGAACTCAGGTACCGTGACTCCCAGTTCAGTTTGGTGAACAAGGTCAGTTCTACTTCCAATGCAGTGGATTTATTCTATGATGCTCTAAGACTATCCCTTCAAAAGAATGTTCTGCTTAAACTGGACCAAAGTACAGTCTTGATGAGTTTAGTTTCCAGTTTATAGCATAAACCAAAGGAGGATTTTCCCTACTTTGTAACTTTGAGAGAGACACATACCTGATGGTTTACTCTTCAAAGCTAGAAGATGAAAACTGGGGTGAATTTCCACAGAAAGTTCTAAAGCTCTATCAAGAGACTCCCAAAAGTTTTTTATTACAAGTAGTAAATCTTGAAAACTATACTTATGTTGAAAAGATGATTTTTTTTCCCACCAAGAACTTTGCAAAATATTGATTTACAAAATGTAAATTATCTTTCCAAAGAGTTTTTTTTTTTTTTTGAAAGCTTCTGATTTTCTTTATAACCTCAGCCTTCCTTTTTGGGTTTATTGGGAAGTTAATTCTTCATGGCATTATAGTAGTCCCTTCGCTTAAAGACACAGACACATAATTGGATCACTATATTCCTGATGAGCATGGGAGGAATACAGATGACTTTCTGAAAAGCGTAGAATTTGAACCCCTGGGGAAGAATGATCAATCAGGGCAGGGGTTAGGATGATTTATTCACTAAACAATACACCAGCTTCCTTACAGAAAGAGAGAGCTGAGAAAGACATTAAAGATGAAATACTGGGTCGAAATAGAGATTGTCAAATACTAAAACAATTTATCGAAACATCTCCATGGCAAGATATGTTGAAAAACTGGATGGGCAGTACTGCCATTTTACCTCCATGGTGTAGGTATTTCATTTTAACAACATTTAGTTGTCACCTGTGGTATACAGGTTTACTGTGCTAGGTGCTGGAGGTTCAAGACTGAAAGGCAACATAGTCCTTGCCCTCAAGGAGTTTATAAATCTAATACTCAAAGGTGTATGTGTGTGTGTGTGTATTTATGTATGTGTGTGTATATATGTATATATGTGTGCATACATACACATGCACATACTACATATATTTATATAAATACATATTTCTATATATTTGTGTGTATATATACAAACACATATGTATGTATGTACATACAAATATAAAAGGTGCAAGGTTGAAAATGATAGGGACTAAGGAGAATTCTAGACAAAGGGTCCTGGGAATATTTTGGAAGGAAAAGAGTAGTTTTTTCTGGGGGTAATCAGAGGAAACTTCATGGAGAAGGGGGTATCTGCATTTGGTCTTGAAGAAACAGAAGGATTTCAAGAAGCAGAGATTAGAACACATTGTGGAAATAGATGCAGATGGAAAAGTCTAGAATGAGATAGGGGAACACAAAGGATGTCTTTAAAAGAGCTGAAGTTATTTCCCCTTGACATGTGTATAAGCACATAATGCAGTTGGCATCTGATCAAGTATCCAAAACCTGAAATATCCACATATCAAAACAAGTGCATTCTATAGCTACTTCCAACTTGGGTAAATAAATTTTAAATGATTTATCTCCTATAAAAGATATCTCCAATGGACTGATGCCAGGCTCTAAAAGGCTACAGCAGATCAATCAATCAAAAAGCATTTATGAAGCACCTGGTGTGTACAAGGCAATATGCCAGATGTTGGAACTACAGAGACAAAAATAAAAGTGTCTGGATTTAAGGAGTTTACGTTCTATCAGATCCCAAATTCTAGCAGAACAACTGGACATACTTCCAGTATACAGCATGGCATAGGGGATTGAGAGCTATAGTGTGGTCATGAAGACTTGGGTTCGAATCTCAGTTCTGATCCGTACTAGCTATAGAGTCCCACATTTTACAGATGAAGAAAGTGAGGCTCCATGAGGGGAAAAACTTGTCCAGATTTACATAACTAGTAAGTACCAGAGAGAGAATGCAAATTCTAGTCCTCTAACCCTTGGATGAAGTCATAGGATCATTTATTGAGCTCTGAAAGGGGCTGCAGAGGCCATCTAGCCACTCCCCTCACTTTAAAAGTGAGGAAAATAAGTCCCGGGAAGGTTCATTTCCCCAGCATCACATAGGTAGTACATGCCAATTTTGAACTCAGGTGTTTTAACTCTAAAACTCATATTCTTGTTTGTACTAGACCTTCCTTTGTCACTTAACCTATTTCCACCTCAGTTTGCTCATTTGTAAAATGAGGATAATAACATCTGTAGAACCGATGTTGTTGCAAAGTTCAAACATGACAACAAAGCACTTTGCACACTTTGCACAGTGTTATATAAATGTCATTTATCATTATGGTACACAGACCAGACAAACCAATTATGAAGAGATCTATCACTGGAAAGATAGTTACTAAGTGATTAATTTTTCAACCACAAAACTCTTAAAGGTGATCTATTCAGTTTCTTTGTCCTTTCATTCCTGTATTTGTGGTTCAGGTATTTTTCCTTTTATATTAATTTCAGTAACTAAATTACTTCTCAGCATAATGTTTTTAAATGCAAAAAATAAAATACATAGAATTACAAAGAAAAAAGTTATATTGAAATGCATTTATCAAAAAAAAAAATTTAAGTATAAATTTCTAGGACCCAGATGAACTCTTGCTCTCATCCAACCTCCTCATTTCAAGATAAAGAAATAGAGGCCCAGGAAAGGGAAGCAGCTTGTTTATGGTCACACAAGTAACAAGTACCAAAGCCAGAATGTGAACCCAGTCATTGAATTTCAAATCCAGTACTCTTTGCATTATATTCAACAATTTCCAATGATTAGTTCACATTTCTTTACATATTTCTCTCTGATCCTCAGGATTCTCAATCCTCCTTGAATTAGAACATTCCATTTCCTTATTAGAGTCATCATAGTTTATTCAGGCAATCCAATGTACAAATATTTGCTAAATATCTATGAAAAGCATGGCACTAGGGTAAAAGAAAGGTGAAAATGATATGGCCCTTGCACTTGAGGTGACCAGAGTTTTCCAGAGAAGGAAAGGACCTCTCTGGAGGTAGGAAACTGGATAGCAGACCCACTGAAGTTCTTCCAAATGCCACTTTCCTAAGACTGTTGAAATAGTGCCATAGAATAGTTCCTGGATCTTGCATTCCTTCCCATTCTCCTCATGCCTGTGGAAAACATTTGCTTCCTTAGAAAAGGAAGGAATTACAACCTGCTTCCACGCCGTGGTGAAACAAACAATTCTGATGCTAGACAAACCAGGAAAAAAGTGTCCAAGGCCCTAGGCCAAGGTAGCTTCAAAGAAGACCTTTGTATTAGTATACTCCTTCCTCATTTGTTTTTCCCTGTTGCTATTAGTTAAAACACATATGTGTGCATTGTCTTCTCCTTGTATTGAAATCTTTTGGAGGTCAAAGAGTGAACCATATTGTTCTATCTTCCTACTGCCCAGTAAAATGAGATGAATGCAGTTGGCATCCAACCAAGTTACCAATAAAATAAAGTAAGGGAAAGACAGGAAGTAATGAGTCCCAGATACAATGTGTTAATACAGTTGCTATTAATAGTCAAAGATCAAGAAATTCAAGTCAACAACTACTTATTAAGCCCCTTCTGTGGACATAGCACTGGAAGAGATTTTCAAGTTTAGTTAAGTCCTGATTTCTATCCTCAGGGAGTTTGTAGCTAATTAATAAAACATAAATGTATTAGGGAGGTGGGAGGTGCAGAATAAAACAAAAGCTTTGTCAGATCTGAGGAGGAGAGGGTCACAATTGAGGGAAGGGGGAGAAGAGATGGCAGAAGTTTTCTTACTTAGAAAACAGATAACCAAGGGAGCTAACATGCTCTGGCCTCATCTCCCAGAACCAGCCAGACTACATCTACCTCTAGGTATCCTGAAAGGTTTAGGGATGGCTTTTTTCTCTACTGCAATTGACTTAAGCCCCCATCGGTTGTGGTTCCCACATTTTTAGGGCTTAACACTTCAGTTCCATGTATCCACTTAACATTGGGTTTGATTATGAGTTACTTGAGAACAAAGACTTTCTTTTGCCTTTTTTTGGATTTCCTATGCTTAACACAGTGCAAGAAATGTTTATTGACTGATAGGTTGCCTTTGACAAAGGGATATATATTTCATAGGAATGTATGAGTTGTTACAGAAGGACCTGTGGTATGATGGCTTGCTGGGCCCTTTTCAGGGCTGTTCATCCAACTTTTGTTGGATCCACTGGCACTCATCCACCTGGCACTCAACTCTCATCTGCATCTCCAAAAGCTGTAACATATGCAGCAGCCACACCCTGGTAAACTATGTCGGCAGATGGGCTAAAGCAGGTTGAGGGGAACTGACAGCTTCAAACCTTTGGCAAGTTAGGGGGATGTCTACTCTGAGAATGTGAAGACTTCTGCTGGTGGAACAAACAGATAAGAAAAATTTGCTTCAATGGTCATGAAGGTGACTGAAGCAGGAGCTCTGGAGCACTTAGAAGTTGGTCAGACATTAAAGATGCCAAGGTCATCCACTGCAACCCAGGTCACCCCTGGTTCATCTTGATTTTTGTCTGGCCACCCAACTTTGATGATTCTGGAAGAGAGAGGCAGCTTTGTGCAATTTTGTCTCATTTAAATCCAATTCATGCAAGAGTCAAGACATCACCCTGTGACATCATTGGTTCTCTGCAAAAATGAACGACAAACAATATCCTTCACAGATATAACAAGAACAAACATAAGCATTTCCCCCAGTCACCTTGGTCCCTGCGTAGGTGGGGAGAGGGAGGGAGATGGTAAATTAGACTCCAATGGTATTTCAAAGTTAATCTCCAGATGTTGTTTGACTGCCAGATGATCCTGCATATCAGCTACCACTAGATTGGCTTACCAAAGGTCACTCCCAAAGGTCAGTCCTTGCTCCTCAGGGCACGGATGTTGTGCTGGCTCAAGAACACAGGATGTTCAAGGAGCTTCCCAGCTTTTTGACTCACAAGGTCCCACAAAGACTCCACTCCCTTCACTGATGTCAAGCTCCCCCAACAGCCCTGTGGCAAAGAGACAGTGACTGAAGATGACAAGACTTTTTGAATGCAATTGCAGCCAATCAAAGACAGCCCTCTTCAACACATGGTGAGTCAACCAGAACAAGTTACAGAATGGTGACACATGCTTCACAGTCTGTCTCTTCAAAGCACTTTCTTTATACATCATCATGATTTCCCTGGAAACAGCTCCCTAGCATCCACCACATAGAAACTCCATCTGGGATACTCAGGGCATGTGCCAGATCCCCATCATACCACTATACATATGTACAGACAGACAGACAGAGACAAAAATTCTCCCTTATGCCTTTCTCTCTCTCTCTCTCTCTCTCTCTCTCTCTCTCTCTCTCTCTCTCTCTCTCTCTCTCTCTCTCTCTCTCTCTCTCTCTCTCTCTCCCTCTCCCCCCCACTCACTATTCCTCTTCTCTCTCTCCTGCTCATGATCTTTAGTCTTTTTTATGTTTAATCTGCTTCATTAATATTTTTCCATCACTTCCTTTTTTAAAACTAATTTGTTTTCAGTTTTCAACAATCACTTCCATAAGTTTAAATTTTCTCCCTCTTCCCCTGAGATGGCATGCAATCTTATATGGGTTCTACACATACATTCTCATTAAACACATTTTCACATTAATCATGTTGCATAGAAGAATTAAAACAAATGGGACAAACCATGAGAAAAACCAAACCAGAAGAAAACATAACACAAGAGAAAATAGTCTGCTTCATTTTGCATTCCATTTCCAAAGTTCTTTCTCTGGAGGTGAATGACATTTTGCCTCAAGAGTCCTTTGGGGATGTTTTAGGTCCTTGCATTGCTGTGAAGGGCTAAGTTTATCAGAAACAGTCTTTGTACCCTGTGGCTGTTACTGTGTACATTTCCTCCTGGTTCTGTTTATTTCATTCAGCATCAATTCATATAAGTTTTTCCAGGCTTTTCTGAAGTTCACTTGTTCATCATTTCTTCTAGCACAACAGTATTCCATTACATTCATATACCACAACTTGTTCAGTCATTCCCCAATGGATGGGCATTCCCTTGATTTCCAGTTCTTGGCCACCACAAAGAGAGCTACTATAAATATTTTTTTCCCTTTTTCATGATCTTTAGTCTTTTAGCCAGTTGATGAATTATTTCCTATGCTACTGCTTTGATCAAAAGGCATATCATTTATTTGTTTTTAAACTAATTTTCAGGATCATGTAAGTTCCTTAAAGGAAGGGACCATTTGGTTTCTGTTTTTTGGTTCCTACAGGATTCCTTGTGAGTAGTAAGTTCTTGGTGTAGTAGAAAAGGTACCAGATGTAGAAATCAGAAGACCTGGGGTCAGGTCCTAGCTTTGTCACTCAGGTGGTAGAGTAGATGGAGCACTAGTGCAGGAATCAGGAGGACCTGAGTTCAAATCTCACCTTGGACACTTGACACTCACTAGCTGTGTGACCTTGGGCAAATCACTTAACCCCAATTGCCTCATCCTGGGTCATCTCCAGTCATCCTGATGAATATCAAGTCACTGGATTCAGATGGCTCTGGAAGAGAAGTGAGGCTGGTGACCTAAACAGTGCTCCCTCACTCAAAACAAAGTCAAGTGCAAGTCATGTCATTATTTCTCTGATGGCATGGTCTTCTTTGCAACGAAGGACGAATACATACACAGGCCCTATGTCACCACCAGTGAATCATTTCATCTGCCTGGATCTCATTTCCCTCATCCATAAAATGAGTAGTGAATAGATAACCTTGAAGGCCTCTCCCAGCTACAAATCCAAAATTCATACCAAACATTGAATTGTCCAGTTGGAGTAGGTGGCATTTGAGTTGGGATTTAAGTGTTGACATAGTTAAAGTCTGAGGAGGAAACGATGGACTTTAAGGAGTAGTTGGGTGCTTGAGGGATAAGGGAGAACAAAGAAAACAGGTTGTTTAGTACTATAAAACTTCACTAATTATCTAAATTAGGCAAAGCCCAGCAAAATCATTTGAAAGAAATATAGCTTTTGTTTTTATTACTTAGAGTAATTAAGAGTAAGTTAGTATCTCCTAACAGAGATGTAAACATCTCATGTACACTTTATTTTTATATTATTAATTTGCTTAGAAACTCTTATCTTCATTCAGAGTGCAGAGGAAAAGTTCAACCTATCTCCTGTCTAATTTACCACCAATTTTGACTTACTGAAGTTTGAATAAATGAGATATTATTGTATATTTTAAAGTCAAATACACCAGAACCCCTTTAATCTAATCCTGGAGGACAGAGCTAGAACATTATTTAACTGTTCCATCAGATTTTTGCTAAAACTAATTATTATGTTTCTCTGTACTAAATTAGCCCTGTGGTAGGCTTGATCCATATAATAACAGGACTTGTTATCACAGCATCCTACTTTATATTTTTGTACTGCTTTTTTCTAAATGAAAGATTTTATCAATGCTTTTTTTTTTACATCACAGTCATTACCACATGTATTCCCTTACTGCACATCCCTTCACTATCTAGTGAGTGATGCTTTTTAAAAAATAAAAGCAGTTCCATATAACCAACCATGTCATGACCACTTCTGAAAGTGTATGCCATCTTCCATACCCATAGCTGCTCACCTTTCCAACAAAAGGTTTTGTAATTTATAGATCTCAGGTCTTTCAAAAAAAAAAAAATTGCACAAAGAAAAATGCCAGAATTCTGCTTACCTCAGTATTTGTAGGCGCCGTATGTAATGGGCAGCTAGGTGGCACAGTACATACAGTGCCCGTGCCTTCCTGGAGTCAGGAAGTCTCCTCTTCCTGAGTTCAAATATGGCCTCAGACACATAGTAGTTGTGTGACCCTGGGCAAATCACTTCACCCTGTTTGCCTCAGTTTCCTCATCTGTAAAATTAGCTGAAGAAAGATATGGCAAACCACTCCAGGATCTTTGCCAAGAAAAAAATGACTGAACAACAAAGCTGTATATTGTGTAACTTACTTCCTCTAAGTTATTTCATTTGAGCTTCATGACAACCTTGTGAGGTAAGACATAGGTATTATTAATCATCATTCCATTTCTGCAGATGAGGCAACTGAGCCTTAGAGCAGTACAATGAACTGCCCATGGTTATACAACCAGGAAGTATTAAAAATCTAGGTCTCCTTCATGCCAGTTTCAATCCAATCCAATAATTAAGTGCCTAATATATATCAGTGGAGCAGCTAGGGGTCCTGGGGTCAGGAAGACCCGAGTTTAAATCTGGCCTTAGATACTAGCTGTATGACTCTGAGCAGGTCACCCCATTTGCCTCAGTTTCCTCATCTATAAAATTATATGGCACGTCACTCCAGTATCTCTGCCAAGAAAACCCTCAATGGGGTCATGAAGAGTTAAACATGACTGAAACAACTGAACACCAAAAAATGTGTTAGGCACTGTCCTAAACACTTGGAATACAACTAATAAAAAGATAGTTCCTACCCTCAAGTTTACCATCAAACAGGCAAGACTATACACAGAAGGAAACAAGAAAAGGAAGGGGAAATCAAGGTGCATCTTGTTCACTTAGTTGAAAGCAAGGCAATAGGGAAGCTGCAGAGTGAAGTAAATTCAAAAGTTCAGTTTCGGCTCTCTACCAAGGAAGGCATTAGGAGTTTGGTATTCCACCCGCCAGCCCTCCAATCAGAGGATAGAGAAGGCGGTTTAAGTTAGTAGCATGGTGATGAGACTAGAGGTGATAAGATTAGAAGTGCCTAACCTGGGAGGGGCATCTTGTTCAGTGGAAAGTAGGCAGTGCAGCTGATATAACAATACCTTGTTCTTTGTTTGCAAAGAGGACCACGACATCCGGGAGGGGTGATGCCATGACATGCAAGTGAATTGGATTTGAGTGAGGGAGGGCTGTGCAAAGTCACCAGCCTGACTTTCACCTCCAGAGCCATATGGGTCTAGTGGCCAGATATAGATCAGGACAAGTGGAGATGGCCTAAGATGCAGTGGGGAACCTTGGCCTTTTTAAGTTTAGTTCTTTAATAGGTTTCAGTAGGATTAAGGCAGAGCCCATTCAGTGATTAAGGCTTAATAAGAAATGAGGCAAAGAATGTCCTCTTTAAAAAAAAATGCTTTAAAAAAAAGGCTTTAATATCTTGAAAAATATAAAGGACCAGGATTGATAGTACCTGGTTTGATTTTTAAGACCTTTCCTTCCTAAAGAGCATCTCCAGTAATATCACCTTCAATAAGTTCCAGTAGCTCCCTATTACCTTCAGGATCAAATACAAAATACTCTGGTATTCAAAGCCCATTATAACCTACCTTTCCAGTCTTCTACAGGTTACTCCCTGTCACATACTCTTTATCCAGTGATACTGGCCTCCTGGTATCCCACAAGCAAGACACTCCATCTCTCAAGTCCCAGCATACTCTCTGACTGTCCCCCATACTTGGAATGCTGTCCCTCCCTCCTCTGCACCAACTGCTCTCCAACCTGACATTCTCTAAGTCCCAACAAAAGTCCTGTCTTTTCCTGAAAGCTAATCCTTCTTAATTTCAATGCCTTCCCTCTGCAAATTATTGCCTATTTACCCTGTATGTAGCTTGCTTTTTCACGTTTGTTTGTGTGTTGCATTCTCCCAATAGACTGTAAGCTCCTTGAGGGGCTGTCTTTTGCTTCCTTTTGTATCCCCAGAGATTAGTACAGTGCCTGGCACATAATAGGAGTTTAATAAATAATTAATAATTAAATAATAAATGTTTATTGATTAATTGCAATTGATATGTAATACCATTTACAATGAAACACTTCAATGGAACTGCATTTCTTTTGGGTCAATTCACAAACAAAAATTATTCAAATTGAAATCTCTATGAAAGAAGCAGTGTTTATTTTAAAAAATAAATATTTCTTGATGTCTTTTGTTTTGATACAGCCTAAATTCCCCTCTGTATTTCTCTTCCCTCTTCAGAGTCAACCCTTATAACAAAGAATGAGGAGGAGGGGGAGGAAGTTAAAAAAAAGGAAGAAGGATGAAAAAATTAGAAAAAATGATTAATACATTGAGAAAATCTGATATCACTGATGTCTTAAAGGAAGTTGGGGGAAGTATATTCTCTGTCTCTTCTTTGAGGCTAAGCTTATTCGTTGTCCATTTGAAGCATTCGTTTTGCAGTTGTTCTTTGGTGATTTTTCTTTCCCTTTACATTGTTTTGATCATTATAGATATTGTTTTTCTGGCTCTACCTACTTCACTTTGCATCAGTTCCCCTAAGTCTTCTTCTGTTTCTCTTTCGTAATATCTGTTGTTTCTTGCAGTACAGCAATATCCCATTATATTCATGTGCCACAATTTGCTTAACCATTCCCTAATCAATGGGCATCCAATTTGTTGCCAGTTCTTTGATAGCATCAAAAAATTAGAAGCAGACTTTCTGGAAAAAGCAGTATTTTTTGATTTGTTTGTTTCTTCAAGGAAAACATTGTACCAAGTGTGGAATGAGAACATGGCACAAATGTCACAGCAATGATGAAGTTAATGACAATTATCAGCCACTTTTATTCAGAGACAAAATATTCACATGGCATCTATGTGACCTACACTTCTGAGGAAGCATGCTTCCAAAGTGCCCTTCTGAACCTTCCCCCCAAGAAGTGTGGAGGAGCAGGGCCCTTACTGCTACAGAGTTACTGGATGCTGGCCGTCTGTCATTTGGCTCATAAACAGAAACAGCTGTTGTCAAAAGGCCTCTCTCTCTCTCTCTCTCTCTCTCTCTCTCTCTCTCTCTCTCTCTGTCTCTCTCCTCCTCCTCCTCCTCCTCCTCCTCCTCCTCCTCCTCCCTCTCTGTCCTCCTCTCTCTCTCTCTCCTCTCTCTCCTCACTGTCACTATCTATTGTGAAAAGGAAAAGGCCATGGTCCAGGTGTAGAGAGAGCTCTTATTTCTCTGGTTGATGGAAATCAGGGAAGAGGGAGAGACAATGAGTTTGTTCTTGCAAGGGATGTTAATGACAGTCTCTCTCCCATGATAGCAAATCTCAAAACCACCCCAAAGGCACCAACATCCATTTCAGTACAAGTGACTCATGGCCCAGACCAAGAAGCTGGCTACAAAAAAAGGGAGGAGAAAGGGTGGAAGGGGGGGGGAGGGTGAAAGGGGGGAGTTGCTAGTGATAGGAATGAGAAGGAAAAAGAGGCATAGCTGTCACTAGGCTTAAACTGAAAATACCATAAGCTAATAA
The DNA here is from genome assembly GCF_028372415.1 of Notamacropus eugenii. Taxonomy (NCBI): domain Eukaryota; kingdom Metazoa; phylum Chordata; class Mammalia; order Diprotodontia; family Macropodidae; genus Notamacropus; species Notamacropus eugenii. The sequence continues at coordinate 106,455,654 of NC_092872.1, read as the reverse complement.
TACTAAATACACACACACACGCACACACACACACACCACTTTAGAAAAAGTATTAGAGCCCTAAACCCCCCTCCCCCATAAAAAAGTCATTGTTCATTATTATGTGAACACGTGTGGTGACAGCTGGTAGACTTCTAGCCAAAGGGTGAGCCACCAGGCTCCTTCAGAGATAACCTTTCAGTCACAACAGGCCATCTGATCAAGCTAACTGTGTGATGGAAAACAGATGGTTATCATTTAAAGCAAGCGACAATCATCCTTAATAATTGTCACTTAATTCCAGCTCCCAACAATATCAATCTTCATCAGAAATCTCCATAACAAAACTCTTTTCATCAAGAAAACTAAACCAGGATATTGCCACTAGACAATCCCACGTGGATTAAATCTAAATGTTCAGGAAAATTTGGCCAGATTCTGTCTCTCTCAATGAATACGGTCATAGAATATCTGACTTGGATGGGATTTAGAGATTACATAATGTAAATACCTATCTCTCTCTCTCTCTCTCTCTGTCTATCTATCTTTCTATCTATCTATCTCTCCCTCTCTTTCCACAGATAGGCAAACTGGGGCACATAAGGTTAGTCATTTGCCCAAAACAACACAAAAAATTTTCATAGGGAAATATAAACTAGATCTTTTGGTTTATCCAGACTGGTGATTTCATTGTCATAGAGAGCTTGAGGGGTGGAAAACCACTCTAGCAATGTATAGCACCTGTAACTTCCAGTCTTAGAGAACTGGCAGGCACTGAGAGGAAGTGGCCCACCTATGGTCACAAAGCTAGTGTGTTGCAGAAGGAGCATTTCAGGGCCTGTCCTAGTTACTACACCATGCTACCTCTAATGGAAAGTAACAACACAAGAAGAAGATTGGCTGCTCCTTTTAATCCAAAGGTTAAATCACATAACATAATGGACTGTTTTTAAAATAAAGTTTTAGTTATTGTGGTGCCTTAAAGGTTTTGAATTATAATCTCTACTCCTACAAGTCTAAAACTAAAGAAATGCCCAGTTGGATATTTCCTTCCAAATGAGTGCTTCAGGGCAGATGGAAGGGCTTAACTATCCCATTTGTCCATTCTCAGAGGACCAAAATGACATCATTATGTTGAAATCAAGGTACAGTGTTTGCCACTGTGGTGGATCAGAACAATATGAACTCGGAAGGCTCTACCACAAGTCAGGCACAAATCATCCCATTAGAGTTCTACTGAAGGAGGGAAGCTATAGATCTGCAGAGATAAGAGATAATGAAAGAGGAAGGAGAGAAACATCAACATCTTTTAAGTTAAAATCATAGGATTCATCTGCACCATTGGACAACTTCATAAAAACTCAGTTTCTTACACCTTTCAAAGAACCATAACTGTAAACCTTACAAACAAGAGTCATAGAGTGTGTGCTACTGAATTAGCCCTAACCCACGAAGACAGAACTTGTGTGCTCAGTCACCGTGTGCCCCATTCCAAACAGTTAAGTTGGCCAGTCATCTGATAAATATTGAAAGAACAATGAAAAAGTTACTCCTTGTTTCAAATGTTTTATTTCTAATCCAATGCAGATGAAAAATCGGTGGGGTGATATTTGTTCTAAGAGTTATTTACATTATTGGGAGTCTAAATGCCAATCAGAGTTTTTAATCTGTTTGGGAATTTTCAATTGTTAATTCTTCAACTCAGACATCTAGGGACCCAAGCTAATTACAGGGCAAACAGAAAACACCAAGGGAGGAAAAAAAGTACCAAGTACAACTAGAATAAAACCCAATTCAGATTCTCTCGTTTTTCTTCTTTACCACACAATAATTTTCTTAGAGAGGGGAGTCATAGCTCCGGAGACTAAACAATAGTTTGGAAACTTGTGAACTGTGAGATTTAATCCCTATACTCTGTGAACATGGCCAAACCTTAACGCCAATGCATAATAATAAGACCCACATTTATATCGTTTTTTCTGTTTGTGAACAGCTTTGCATACCGGATATCATTTGATCCTCAGAATAACTCTTTGAGGTACTGCATCTGTGAAGAAAGGATAACCAGATAGGTCCAAATGAATGCCTAGTCATGCACCAGATTGATCTATATTATCATTGGATCATAGATTTACAGCTTTCAGGACCTTAGAAGCCATCTAGTCCAACTCCCCCATTTTACAGATGAGGAAGCTGCAGCCTGGAGAGGTTAAGTGATTTATCCAAAGTCTCACACAGCTAATAAGCAACAGATCCAGGATTAAACCCAGCTCTTCTGCTTCCAAATCCACAGTATTTCTATTGTGTCCTACTGCCGCCTTAGTTGAACTACAGAATTGGGTAATGGTCCCACTTCTATGTGTGGTGTGTGCTGATAAAAATTGAACAAACCCCTATCACCTTGTGCAGAGAAGACTTCCAACATGTATACATGCAAGGCATGAACTGCTTCCTGATAGACATCCACGACCATATGGTCGCCAGAAGGCAAACACAGATAGATGAAGACACAAACAGAGAATGACATGGTGCAGATCACAGTGACAGAAAAGACAGGTATCTTTCATCCATATGTTCAATAATCAAGCAACATTGGCCTCTTTGCTGATCGCCATGCACAACATTCCATCTCCTGCATTTTTGTTTCTTCTCTGATAGTCCTTCATGCCTAGAATATTCCCCCAAAGAGAAAGAAGATCCTCTGGTTTCCTTCAGCTCTCAGCTCAAACCCTGAGCCACATAAAATTATTCTAATGAATATATGTGACTGTACAAGTGCATGAGGTCTTCTTGCAGTTCCTCTCATATTTGCATTGTCTATCCCACCCCATCCATCCTCTACTCCCAATCCCCCAGTCTGGGAAAGAATGTCTCTTAAAATTCCTTGTTTCCTTCAAAATTCATCTCAAGTCCACTTTTTACAGCAAGCCTTTCCAGCTAGTAGTGCCCTCTCCCCAACTCCCTAAAGGCTTGAATTTATTTGTCATATATTTTGTAAATACTTATACGTTTCCCAAAAGTTTTAGTGCAGTTTAAAGCTTTAGTGGCTTAAATTATATTTAATATTAAAATTGCCACATGGATAAGTCATATTAGTGGGAAAGCTTTGGAGGGGAAATTAAATTTTCATAGCTTTAAACTATGATAAGACTTTTGGGACACCTTCTATCTGGATACATTGTTTCTCTCAATAGAAGTTCCTTGGAGACATAGACTATTTCATTTTGGTCTTTATATCTACAGAATATTGAATAATACTTGTCAAATGATAAATATTTAATAAACGTTGATTGACTGACTTATTGATTGACATGAGAAGCAGGAGAATTTTCTTAACTGTGGGTTCCTTCTTTGTTGCATAAATAGAACTCTTACTGTATTTCTTTTTTTTTATTAGTCTGAGTGCTTGCAGGGGATCTGAGGGACCCTTTGGAGGAGCAAAATAAACCAAAGATTAATGTGTCCAATATTTCCTTGCATAGGATTATATCAGGGGTTTTGTGAAATCTCCCAAATTACCCACAGTTCCTCCTATCAGAAGGGACTTTCTAGTCCTAGTGTTATACCACCTAGACCTTCCTCTCACTACTTCTATCTCCCAAAGAACTTAGCAAAATAACTTCATAATCATTTAAATTTTAAAAAGCACTATTTGGAGTCCTGATGCTTCCAAGATTTTGAGATGGCCCTCAGGTAATCAAAGCTAACACGTTTTTCAGCTACAATTAAATAGGAAAGGACTTTACCAGAAAAGAAATGTTGAAAACTTTTCATTCTTATAGTACAATTTCTTTATATTAAATAAAAAAATTATTGATATCTTCTGTTTATATCACCTTCATTTCCAAAGGTAGCCTTCCCCTACTTTCTAGTAGAGATTTACCCCATTGAACAAAAGAATTTTTTTAAAAAGAGGAAGAAAAAAGCAGTTCAGCAAAACTTGCCAGTACACCTGAATCTGACACTATACACAATATTCCACACCCATACTCCCCCAACCTCTTCAGTTGAGGGATCAAAAAGCATTTTTTCATCTCTTCTTGGGGATTATTATTATTTATAATATAATTATAACTAGATAATTAGATGACATTCAGTTGTTATAATTAGAGAACATTCAGTTTCTTTGCTGTTATCTTTGCACTTATGTTGTAGTTATTATGTAGTTTTCCTGGTTCCATTCATCCTATTTCTAAAAATTCTGATTGGATTTAGAAAGGTTAGGAAGAAATAAGACTTGAAAATGACTATAAGGTTGTAAAACTAAGTGACTGGAAGCTTGGTAAAGTCTTTAACAGAAACAGAGAAGTTGATGTGCAGGTAGGTTTAGCAAGGAAGAGACAACTCTGTTCTGGTTATGCTGAGATAGAGATGGGGATAAGACATCCAAGCAAACTTGTCCATCAGGCAGTTGGCAACCCAAAGGTCGAGTTCAGAAGAGTGATTGAGACTGGATATACAGATTTGGGAATCATCTTCACAGAAATGATCATTGAATTCATGGAAACTAATAATATCATTTAAGTCTTTCTAAATGATATTAGAAAGTCAAGGACAAAGCCTTGGAAGACACCAACTCATAGTAGGTGGAAGGCAATAATGATTCATCTAAGAAGACTAAAATGTACTAGCCAAGCAGGAAAGAGAACCAAAAGAAGTTTTGTCATAGAAGTCATGGGAGAAAACAGTGTCCAGAAGGTGATTTATAGTATCCAAAGATGCAAAGAGATCAAGTGACATAAGAAATTTGACTTAACACATAAAATAAATATGTACATCTCAAGGGAATGGAATTTTATGGCACTAAAATGTGTGTTTTCAAAAAGTTATATTAAAATATGTTCTTAATTGTATTTCCTTGCATTCTGGCACATGACTACATTGCTAACTCCTTCTTCCCATCAATATGATTTATCCATCCAATCAAAATGCCAGACCAGGAACTATTTGGGGTTAATAATACAGCCCTGAAAGATGTGACTCAGAGATAAATTCTTACTTTAGCTGAAAGTTTAAAATAGGGCAGTGAATAGTAGTACTATAGGCAATGTAGAACACCACTCATAACGTGGTCTTCAGATAAGTGTATCCACGTTGCCTAAAGAACTGTTTTCACGGTCCTATCTCCTTCCTTCATGACTATCCAATTGTTTGAGAAGAAAATTGAACCACCATTGAAAAAGCCCAGCTGGTTAACAATTAGGCTGGGTAACTACCTCAAATGCTAGGACAAAAGAAGTTGGATCTCATATTTTGTTTGAAATGTTACCTCCTTCCTTTCCAATAAGGAAATGACAATATCTACCAGCTTATTCCTTCTCTTGCTTTTCTCATCTGTATAATAAAAGAGCCTACAAATTATATTCTCTGAATGAGATATTTAGAAGTTTATATATGTATGTATAAATATATATATGTGTGTGTATATATAGTAGCCAACAGGAGAAAACAAGCAATCAATTAGGGAAAGTCTAAACAAATAACATAACATAATGAAATAGTACTTACTACAAGAAATTAATCTGAAAGACATTGACAAATGCAGAGTGAAGTAAACAGAATGAGGAAAATAATATTCACAATAACTGGAGCAATATAAATGGAAAGACCAAAAAAATTAAACTGAATGCTGTGTATAATTATAATAATCATAGAGAAATGATGAAAAAATGCTATAGGTATAGAATATTGCAGATGATATTATATTCTGTTGATTTTGCTGAGTGGTTTTTTTATCTTTCTTTTTTAAAAAAGAGAAAGGGAAAAGAGGTATTTGAAAATAAATTTATTTAAAAACAGTTAATGTTATATAAAAACAATGGCCGTCAATAAAAATATTTTTAAACGGAAAGCGGGCAACAAGATATAGTGCAAGAGTTTCTAACCAAGGGTCCATAGACTTTTTAAAATATGTATTTTGATAACTATTTCAATATAATTATTTTCTTTGGATTCTTACGTGCTTTATTTTTATTTAAGGCAGCTAGGTAATATAATGAATAGAGTACTAGATTTAGAGTTGGGAAGACAGGTTCAAATTTTGCCTTAAATGCTACCTGTGTGGCCCTGACCAAGTCACTTAAACTTTCTCAGACTCAGTTTGCCCATCTGTAAAATGGTGGTAATAATGGCATCTGTATCATGGGGTTACTGTGAGAGCCAAATATGCAAAGTGCTTTGCAAAGCTTAAAGTGCTAGATAAATGCTAGGTATTATTTTTTATATTTAATAATATAATTCTGAGAAGGGTTAAGCTTCACCAGGCTACCATACGATGCATGACTCCAGAAAAGGTTAAAAAACCCACAGAATCTGGATTCAAACCCTGATTCTGTTACTTGCTATCTGAATGACCTTAATCAAGTCATTTCATTTCTATGACCCTCAGTTTCTTCATCTACAAAAATACGGAGCTTAGATTAGATGATGCCCAAGGACCACTCCAGATCTGAATTCTATGATGTGTCCAGACTTGATATAATGATAAAAATGAAATCAGATTATCTTAATGAAGTATATGGAATTCACAACCACTTTCTCTTTTATTCAAATTATATGAGTGTTTTCTATATGGCATATATTTTCTAAAGAGACATAAGGATATGTTGGACACACAGTGTTAAGCTACAAAAATGCTCTATTGCCTAGTAGTATTCTGGTAGAAGAATGGGCATATTGTGGCTAACTGGAGTCTGTGCACAGCTTTCAAAGATGGGAACAGGGCATCACTTTGTTTGATCTAATAATGGGAGAGCAGTGAAAAGTCTAATTGTGGAGGGTAAATGCTGCTCCTTAAATAACTCTAAAGTAACAGTCCATGTCAGCACATGGCAGGCAGAAGCCAGATTAATTTCAGAGCACAGCATGCAAGAAAAGACTCATCTCAAGCTAAAAAGACTTCAGCAGGCCCCAAAGCTGCTGACACTCTTTCCACCTCCTTCTGTCTCGATACTCCCTGACGTTGGGCAGGGTTAAACAAGTAAACAGTAGGTTAGAAACTGTCTGTCTTGGGGACGGTGGACCTGGAAGTCCTTTATGCTACTTCCTAAGTATCTTCAAACCCAAACCCAAAATGGAATCATGTATCACTATTATTCTAAAAGCTATCCAGATTCTCAGTTCCCTAACCCGTCCCTTTCACTGTTCCCTAACAGTGTTCTCTACCACTGTTCCCTGATTATTTTAAAGTCATAAATAGATGAGCACACGAGTGACAACCAATTATGAATATTGAGATACCATTGGACAGTTTACTGTTACTAGATCCTGGGTCATAGAGTGTGCAGCCAGGTCCAGGAAACTGGTACTTTGGACACTGAAGTTAATAGGAAACTAAATTAGTGTTCAAAGAATATATTGGTTGGGATAATCAAACAGATGGGCACCCTATAGGGATATACAGGCAGATGTTGAAGTTCAAAGCACAGTTCCTTCAGAATATAATCAAACTGATGGGTAATTTATTATTACTGGAGAGCAAAGGAATACTTATCAGACGTTGGTGTACAGTTCATTCAGGAAGAAAGTCAATCAGTGCAGGACAGGTGCTGAGGAAGGAGGGAATACATGGGGAATGAAGCAAAGAGGTACTGAGAGAAGTGGCTGGCAAGCATATGGTTTGATTTGCCTGGCATTTCTGTGTTTGTCTTACTGAATATTATTCTGAGAGGGTACACAAGCCTGCACCCCTTCTGTCCGCATGATCTTGTGCCTGGATAGTTGTAATCAAATGGAGCTTACAACAAAGTTGACCTGACACACATTTAATGATAGTCATGATCACTATTTTTCTGCATGGCAATTAAGCATAAATGGTAAGCAATTCACATAAATGACTGTAATCGCTATAATTTTTATACTGCCAAACCAAGAATTTCTAGGGTCAGCTAGGGAGAAAGGAAAGGAAAAACTGTGTTTAGCAGGAAGTTTCTCTGAGGTTCATTAGAAGACCCTTAGGCCCATAACTCAGAGGTACCCTGGTGGCCTCTTCTCCGGCAGCAATAGATTGCTAAGACACAGTGTAGACAGTGGAATCCTGGGTCTTTGGTCAAGTTTCATTTGAGACATGTTCTGTACCACCCAGGAATGAGGTCAGGCACAGAGCCAGTCAGGGGTTGTAACCAAGAGCACTTTGCAGCACAAATTCCAGTGCCAGTAGATTGGTAGGATAAACAGAACTATCTGCATCAGAAATGACTCCACTAAGGAGGGTCCACAAGGGAAAAAAAAAATGGGTCATTTAAGGCAATGGGTTCCTTTAACAGAGCAGTTAATGTGAGCTAACCAGCAAGAAAAGGCCAGAGGCAAGAGGTTTGTCCAAGATTCAAAAATGTAGATTAACAGTGCAGTGGCATTACGACTTAAGGGGCAAAGGGAGTCTACTGATAGCCAAGAGTTCAAGAAAATAGATCCATTAACAGGCTTGAGCATATACAAAGAGGTTCATTATTTCCTGCATTAGAATATAAGCTTCATGAGGCATTGGGCTGTCTTTGCTTTCTTTTTTTGTTTTATTGCTTGGTTTTTACAGTACAAACATTTCCAGATTATCCCCACCCAGAAATAGCTGTCTTATAATAGAGTGTAACAATTAAGCAAAATTAATAAGACAGTGAAGTGGTATTGCAACATTTTGTCCCAAAAGGCCACCAACCTCTTTTGTAAGTGTGTTTTTTTATTGAACATAAATCTATTTTATAGATTTTCTTCCCATCTCTACCCCACTGCATAGAGAAAGAGAGAGAAGAAGAAAAGAGAGAGAAAACAGAAGCTAATTCTTTGTAACAAATATGCACAGCTGAGCTCCAGATCATATAACCAACAAGACGGAGAACTAGACATTTTCTCTAATTCTCATGATCTCTCAAACCTCTTCAAAATAGGAATTTTGTACCAAATATAAAGCAACTTCACTTGTCTCCATCATCTAAGATATCCAGAATCCAAAAGAAGGTAAACAAACAAACATCCAAACCCATGAACTAATGCTTACTGATCCAACAACCCTCCCTTACCTCCCATGCAACCTGCAGTGAGGCTGCACTAGCAGACCCAAGGACCAATTGGTCCAAGAACCAAAAACAAAAAATACAAACCCAAATGAAGTCTTAACAATGAACTCTAAAATAATGAGTAGGTCAAAGAACAGTCACTTATCACTGTGTGACCTGGGGCAAGTCACTTAACCCTGTTTGCCTCAGTTTCCTCATCTGTAAGATGTGCTGGAAAAGGAAATGGCAAATCACCCTAGTATCTTTGCCAAGAAAACCCCAAATAGGGTCACAAAGAGTCAGACGTGACTGAAAAATAACTGAAAGCTGAAATCACAGTAAAACCAGAAAAAATAAAAAGGATAATTAGAACATATTATGCACAATTACATGGTAACAACACTGAGAAGCTAGAAGAAATAGAGGGATACCTCCAAAAATATAAAATACCTGAACTATTAGAAGACCAGATAGAGATCTGAAATAACCCAATCTCAGAAAAATAAATAGATCTGTCTATAAAGGAACTACCAAAGAAAAAGACTCTATATTGATGGATTCTCTGGAGAATTCTATCAAACTTTTAAAGAACAGTTAGTGCTCATACTTTACAAATTATTCTCAGATATTGACAGAAAACACTCTAACAGAATTCTCTTACGAGATATATAATCCTAGTACTTAAACCAGGGAAAGATAAAACACAGAAAGAAAACTTCAGGTCAATCCAATCAAACAAACTTCAGTGATTTATCCAAGAAATCATTCATTATGGCCAAGTGGAATTTATGCCAGGGATATAAGGATCATTCAATATTAATAAAACAATCAGTATAATTAACTATATTAAAAACCAGAAAGTCCAAAATAATATGGTCATTTCAATAGTTGCAGAAAAAGCATTTGCTAGAGTATAACACTCATTTATGCTTAAAAAAAAAAACCTCTACCAAGTATAGGCATAGAGGGAGCTTTTTTAATATCATAGAAAGTATCTACGTAAAAGAAAAAGCAAGCCTCACATACAAAAGGGATACAAAATCAGAGGAAGGAAGAGAGGTATCTCAGGAAGAGTGGGTGCTAAGGAGACCTGAGTTCTATAGCTGAAGTAATCTTGAAGATGAGGATGTTTCTGAGACATAATGGAGAAGTCCAGAAGATGAGAAATGAAGAGATAGCTGGCCTAGGCACCTCCTTTAAAGGGAGGTGCCAGGAGGAGCTTTTCACTCTCTACCCTCACTAGATCATAGTTCTTACAATACGACTGTCAAAGTTACTTGTCTTTACAGTGCTATTCTTGTATAAATTTTTGCTTTGTTTCTGCTTGTTTTATTCTGCATCAGCCTACATGTCTTTCCCTGCCTTTTTAAAATCATCTTTTTCTCATTTCTTACAGCACAATAGTATTCCATCACATTCACATACCACAGCTGATTCAGTCAATTATTTAATTGTTAGACGTCATCTTAGTTTCCAGGGTTTTTTTTTTTTTGACACCATTAAAAAGAGCTACTATAAATATTTTTGTACATATAAGACCTTTTCCTATTTCTTTGATTCATTTTGGCATATCAGTGGTATAGTTGGGTCAAAGAATATATATTTTTAAGTAACTTTTTTGTATATAATTCCAAATTGCTTTCCAAAATGGTGGTACCCATTCAAAGTTCCACCAACAGTGCATCATGTTTAGATATGGGTTGGACTTGATGGTATGATCCCTTCCAAGTCTGACATTCTGTGATTTTGTGAAAGTGGGATGATCGGAAATGAGTCAAAGTCATATTGAGAGGGACACTCTTTGATGAGTACTCTGGCTCTATGCCTATTGAGAATGTCAAAGAACAAAACACAGAATAGCAGAACGAATGGAAAGGGGAAACACATACCCTTCCGGTCTTAACTGATCAGTGTGTGGAGATATGGTAGTTATCACTATTATAAATTAAATAGTTAGAATAAATAGAATAATTTTCTTTTCCCTCTCACCAGTTATTTTTCCATTTTCTCGTCAGATCAAAGGATACCAGGCAGATGCAACATTTGTTATTGTTTCCTTCATACCTTGACCATAAACTCAAGGGAAAGAGATCAAAAGGAATGATGTGATCAAATGTGATATTTAGGAAATACTATGTAGGAAGGAAAACATAAACTCTGAAAACAGAAGACCTGAGTTCAAATTCTTGAAATCTTATTATCTGTATGATATGGATCAAATCCCTTAACTCCACGAGTCTCAGATTCTTCAACAAGAAAATGAGGGAGTTGGATTAGATAGTTTCTGGGGTATCTTTGAGCCCTAAGTCTATCATCATATAAATCCTAGCATCGGTCAGGGAACTTGATGGGTTTTCTTAAAAAACTGCTTTAGAATTTATTTCAACAAAATTAGTTTCTTCTGTAATCCCACGTATTTTATTTTGTGCACGTAAAAACATTCTGAGAAAGGATTCGTTGGTTTCACCAGACAGCCAGTGAGGTCCACAACACACAAAATAGGTTAAGAAGCACTATTCTAAAGGCCTTTTGCAGCAGCCAAAGACAAAACAATTCAAATAAAATCATTCAGAATTTACCAAATACCTATGCTATGTAAAGGGCAGCTATTTTGACACAACAGATAGAGTGCCAGGCCTGGAGTCAAGAAGCTCCTGAGTTCAAATCTGGCCTCAGATACTAGCTGCATGACCTTGGGAAAGTCACTTAACCCTGTTTGCCCCAGTTTCCTCATCTGTAAAATGATCTAGAGAAGAAAATGATAAACCACTCCAATATCTTTCACAAAAAACCCCAAATGGGGTCATGAAGATTCAGACATGACTGAAAAAGACCTGAATGAATGCTGTACAAGGCTCTGTCAAATTTGTCATCTCTCCATTATTAGAGTTATCAAAGCATTTTCTCCAGAGTTTTCCTTTATAGTCATCTCATTCCCTTATGTCAGAGTTATCTGTGTACGTTTTTTAACCTCCTATCAGACTATATATTCCTTGGGAGCAAAGTGCATATCCAGTCTTTCCTCGTATCTCCTGCACCTAGCCTTGACCATAGAAGGCAATTCATTTGTTTGTTGAATTACACTGACAGTAGAATGGGGGTGTGGAAGAGATCACGTAGTTTGAAAGTTGGAATGGACTTCAACAATAATCTGGTCCAACCCATAGCTATGGACACATAACCTCTGCCAGAAGAGCTAGAGTAAAGAGTTGTGTCCAGGCACATTGTACTTTTTGACAGTTCTAATTGTTAAGCTTTCCTAATAGCTAGAGCTCTAAACCATCTATAAGATTCCAGGCCTAATATCCTATAAAATACCTCACTTTCATCTTGTTATCACTGCCCTTTTCCTTTTTCCTTCATTTAGCAGGTCACCTGCTATCATGGGGTTGAGATGCAGGGCAGCCATCCTCCCTCAAGGCTTTTCTTGCTCAGAAATCTCTTATTTCAAGTCTCCTTAAAGACTTTTTCAGTGTACAGTTCTAGGACTGACCTCTCCTATCACATCGACTCAATTATAGGGCCTGCTGTTATGCTGTGTCTCATTTTGTTCAGCTGAGCTTATGTCTAATTTGAACTGTTAAGCTCCTCAGGGAAGAGCCCTTGTCATTTCAGCTTTCATTTTGCAGAGAACCATGTACCCAATCAACAGTGACTAAACAATAAGATCTTGCTAACATGTGCTTTCTGTGTTATTGAGGTCAATACAAGGAAAATCCCATCTGCTACTTCTATATAATACCCTTTCCTCCTTCTCAACACTATTCTATGCATCTCATTTTCCTGCTTGTTAGAGAAGAGACTAAGCCTCTTTACACCAATTTGGATTCACTTTGGGAAATTTTTATGTATTATGGCTCTCAGGAATGTAAATTTAGATTTTTGAGTCATTAAGTATTTTTAAAACCCATTAGTCTTTTCAGTGTATCTTCATTCAGTTGAACTAACCAGTCATTTAAAAGCCCACTATTTGCCAGACCCTGGGAATAAAGAGACAAATGAGACAGTTCCTGTCCTCAAGGAGCTTATATTCTACTTGAAGGACAGAAGGAAGGAAGGAAGGAAGGAAGGAAGGAAGGAAGGAAGGAAGGAAGGAAGGAAGGGGAGCTATATACAGTATAATCATGGATGAGTAAAGTAAATACAAAGGTACAAAAGAAATGCAAAGTAATTTGTTGGGGGAGACCAAACGTTGACATCTGGAAGTATAAAGAAAGGCTTCCTATGGGAGGTGACTTCCTTCCTTGAAGGAAGTGAGGGATTCCAAGAGGTGGGAGGCAATCTAGTACAAGTGAAAGTGCACTGACTCCCAATTTAGAGAACCTAGGTTCGAATCCTGCTTTGGATGCTTATCCCCTGTGTGAGATTTGACAAATCCATTGACTAGTATGTGCCTTTGCTTTGTCATTTGCAAAAACAAGGTGGGGTTGGACTAGATAGCCGCTGAGATCCCTCTTCCAGCTCTAGAGCTATAAACCTAACATGGGGAGGGAAATAAGGTCTGTTTAATCTACTTTGAGATCCTGATGAGGCTGTTAAAGTTTCCTCAAGTGTTCAAGACTTTGCCCTCTTTTCTTCTCAAGGTAGCAGGTTGAATGGACAGTATTAGAGAGAGACTCTTCCGTTAGTTTCCCAGTTCTCCCTACAGCTTCTTGGTTGAGAGAGACAAGCCTCAGTTTCCTCATTTATAAATGCCCCCAAAATCATTCAAATTATCCTTATGTAAAAAGATGGAGAGTAGTCTAGATGGATAGTACAGTTAGGTGGTTTCCAACCTGGTTGAATGAAAAGATTCAGATGGTTATTGGTGAACCAAAATCACCTTGGATGGGGAGTACTAGTAGAGTGCTCCAGGGATCTGCCCACGGGCTTGTGCTAAAGAACAGTGACTTGGATGGAAGCGTAGATTGCATGCTGATTAAATTTGGAGGTGACATTAAACTGGGGGGAATACCTGAGATGTTGGCTGAAAAAAATGAGAGGCAGCCCTTTGACCCAGCAATACCACTTCTAGGTCTGTATCCCAAAGAGATCATACAAATGGTAGAAGGGCCCACATGCACAAAAATATTTATAGCAGCTCTTTTTGTGGTGACAAAGAATTGGAAATTGAGGGAATGCCCATCAGTGGGGGAATGGCTGAACAAGTTGTGGCATGTGAACGTGATGGAATACTCTTTGTGCAATAAGAAATGATGATCAGGTGCATTTCAGAAAAACCTGAAAAGACTTACATGAACTAATGCTGAGTAAAGTAGGCAGAACATTGTACACAGTAACAGCCACAGTGTGTGATGACTAACTTTGATAGACTTATGTCTTCTTAGCAATACAAGGATCCAAGACAACTCCAAAAAACTCATGATGGAAAATGCTATCCACATCCAGAAAAAGAACTGTGGAGTCTGAATGCAGATGGAAGCAGATCATTTGCTCTCACTCTCTATGTTTGTTTCTTCTTTCTCATGGTTGTTTCCATTGGTTCTAATTCTTGTTTAAAACATGACTAATGTTAAAATAGGTTTAATATGAATGTATATGTATAGTTTATATAAAATTACATGCCACCTTGGGAAGAAGGGAGAGATGGGGAGAAAATTGGGAACTCAAAATCTTATGGAAGTGAATGTTGAAAACTAAAAATAAATAAATAAACTTAATTTTTGAAAATGAGAGGCAGCAGGATGCAATGCTACTACTGATTGTTTTGTGTCTAGAACAAGAGGTGAACAGCAAGGTAGAGAAGGGTGGGGTGGTCTATGGGTAGCGTGCCTGTGGTGGTAAACAGATAGCAAGACAGCTGGATGGGATGCAAAGATGAAGTCTGGTGCCTGAGACCAGACCATAGCTATAGAGAGCTAAGTGGGCCAGTTTGAACTCACTCAGTCAACAACCAGCTGAGGTTGGCCCTAGGGCAGGAGCTCCAAAGATGAGCACAGATGTCATCTGTACTCACTGTTGAAATTTTGATCATGCAGTGCACAAATTCAGTATCTATAGCTGGTTTTTAGAGCAGGAAACTTTTTTTTTTTAGTTGAAGACAGTTGACAGCTGACACAGAGATTATAGTGAAAGATGCAGTGGAGAAAAGTGGAAGGAATACTAGATTGCGTCAGAACTCATGGGTTTTAATCTGACTTCACTGTTTACTAGCTAAATGATCTGATGCTCTCTGAGCTTCAGTTTCCTGATCTGTAAATTTAAGGGATTCTTAAACCCCTTTCCTAACCAGGAAACTCTTAACCATTTTTGTGTCATGGTCACCTCTGGAAGCCTGAGCAAATCTATTGACCTCAGTGCTTTGCACAGTGCCTGGCATACAGTAGTTACTTGATAAATGCTTATTGCCTGACTGACTTCTCAGGATAATATTTTTAAATGCATAAAATAAAAATAGGATTGCAAAGGAAACCAATTACATTGAAATATGGTTATCAGAATACTAAAAAATAACAACACAGACTCCAGGTTAATTTCTTCCCAGTGATGTGATTCTATGATCTTTAAAGGGGGGATCATACCACCAGCTCTGCCTGCCTCAAAGGATGACTTTTGAGGACTAAATTTAGGTATTCTAACTGTAGAGTGACCTCAAATTGCAAGATACTATTAATATGACGTGTTATGAGCATTAGTGTATCTTCCATACAAGTTTATTCATCTGCTTTTCTTTAATCCTGTATTACCACTATAACTGTAGGCAGTTATACACCAAGGGGATAATAAATACAAACCAATTTTCTGGGCTCCAGATAAGAGGCATCAGTTTGAGACAATGATAATGTTCATGAGTAAAGAAGAAAGGAACCCAAGAATTCTGAATAAACAAGAGCAAACGAGGATTTGCTATGGTGGAGATCCCATTCAACTCTATCTTGTAACAATACATTCCTTTACCCTGCCCCAGTAATATGATGGGGGCTAGTTCATGTATACACACATGTGTATACAAACCTATTCATACACATGTATGCATATACACACACATATATATACACATGCATATGTATGTGTCTGTATGCATATATATGTATATGAAATATGGTACTTTTGTATATGTGGTAATATGTACATATTACCATATGGTAATGTGTGTATAAACATCCATGTATACACATCATATATATATACACATACATATATGCACACATATATATCAAGAGACACAGAGAGACATATTCTTGAACTCTGACTCTGAATCTGCTTTAGCCTTTATCTAAATCATTGATAAAATATATTAAACAGCACAGAGTTAAGAACTAATCCTTTGGATACTCCAGTGGAAAATTCCTTCCAAGTTAACATTGAATTATGAATGACCACTTTTTGGATCTAGCCATTCACCTCGTTCTAAATCCACCTGACTGTACTATTATCTAGCCCATGTTTCTCCATCTTTTCCACAAAAATAAAGTAATCAATCAAACAATAAGCATAGTAAGATGAAGGTAAAGAGAGAGTACAGGAGGATGGCTAGTGCTAAAGAGACAGAAGAGAGTGTCGTGTTTGAGTGCTAGCATAAGTCAAAATGGCCAGACCACGACATGCAGAACAGCAATGTGTTAAAAGATAGGAAACATAGGAAAGGGTTGAGTTGAGAAGCACCAAACAGAGGAATTCATATATAATCTTAAAAATCATAAGGAGCACTGGAGTTTATTCTGCTGGGAGACAATATGGCCAACGTGATTAGGAATGATTAGGAAAATGATTAAGAAATGATTGGCAATTAGATGATTAGAAATGATTAGAAAATGATTAGCAATGATTAGGAAAATAATTTTATCAGCTATGTAATAAATGACTTGATGTGGAAAGAGACTTGAACATTTGGGAGGCTGTTGCACTAGCGGAGGTGAAAAATGGTAAGGTCCAGAACTAGTATAGTTGCTATGTACATAGAGAGAAGGGAAAGTATACAAGAGATGTTGTCAAAATAGAAATGAAAGTATTTGGCAACTGACTGAATTTGTTGGTTAAGGGAGAATACTATATTGACTTAGCTGGTTTCCTTCCATTCCTAACTAAAATCCACCTTTTACAAGTTTTTGCTGGTCTGCATCTATACTATGCTGTCCATCTGCTGATTATCTACAATTTATTCTGCATATATCTTGTTAGTATGTAGTTATTTGCATGTTATCTCCTCCACTACGCCGTGAACTCTGTTGCATTTTGTCTTGTTTTTGTTTGGGGGATTTTTCTTTATATTCCCAAAATTTAGAACAATGCTTGGCACACAACATCCCAAGAAGTAATTCACTTGCTCTGGACGAAGGTTGAAGTCAGGGTCAGGAAGAACGTCAGTGTTGGGAGGGGATAACCGGGTTCACTATGATCACTGCTGCCACCACTGTGAGAGAATGTCATATTTAACCTCTCATTCTGCTGGACAGCTTTCTAAGGCTCCGAGTGGCAGAGTAGTTTCTAGTCTGTAAAATGAGAAGAAGGGGCATTTACACCACATTTTAAGGTCTGCAAAGTACTTTACGTATTAATTCATTTGTATATGCATAGTTTCCCATATTGATGAGATCACAGGTCTGGACAAAAGAAAAAGAAATATATCTACTGTAATCCTTTTATCTACCCTTTCAAAAGAGGAAATAAGGTGAGTTTGACATAGCTTATTCTTGATGACTTTTTTTGATCACTGTGCCCATTAAAAAGGTTCATTGGAGACATAGTTTCTGGGTGATTTCATAATTTTATTAATAAGGCCATCATATCATTAACAAAAGGATGGTCTTTTGGCCATCTCTCTCTTAGACCAAAGACAGTCATGGCTGTGTGTTCATGGTTTACATACTCTTACATGAGTAGGCGTTCAATGAGGAGCTGAGAGTGACTTCATGTCATAGTTGGACAGAGACATTCATCTCTACACCCAACCACCTCCAGCCTTGGACAACCTATTCAAAGAATGTATCCCCCACCCAAGCCTGAGTGGAAGACAATGGCTACTCTACCAGGCTGGGGTCTTGAGCAAGAAATTTAATCAAATCTCATTATCAGCAATTGTCCTTCAAGAGACTGAATTTTTTTAAATCAGGGTTTTAAAAGAAGGGGAAAACTCTGGATCTCCCCAAATTATTGGTTATTAATAATCATTTCTCTCATCACTGCTTCCTTTTTCAGCTATTCACTAGCCATCTTTTTAATAATATTCTAGAATTTTGTCAAGAGTTGAAATGGACCTCTTCCCTTTCTCTTTTTTTGAAGATGAGTATATTTGCCCTTCTTTAGTCCTACAGTATTTCTTTTTTTATTTTTTATTTTTTTTTATTTTTTTATTTTTTAATGTTTAACAATCACTGCCATACAATTGAGATTTTATCCCGCCCTACCTATCCCCCACTACCCCCCTCCCTCCCCACGACTGCATACAATTCTGTATAGATTCTACATATACTTTCCTATTGAGTATATTTTCACTATAGTCATGCTATGTAGTCAGACTAAAATAAATGAAAGAAATCGTATAACAAATCAGAACATGATACACAAACACATACACATACACAAACATGAACTGCTACATTTTGTGAGTGACTTCCATATTTCTTTCTCTGAGTGTGGAAGGCATTTTGCCTTGAGAACCACCTTTGGGATTTTTTTTTTTTTTATAAGAAGTTTTTGCGTTATTACAAAATTCCAAGTCTACCAGAAAAAAACTCTCACACGCTGTGGTCGTTGCTGTGCACAAAGTTCTCCTGGTTCTGCTCCTTTCACTCAACATCAGGTCATATAAGTCCTTCCAGGCCTCTCTGAAGTCTTCTTGTTCATCATTTCTTATGGCACAATAGTACTCCATTACATTCATATACCATAATTTATTCAGCCATTCCCCAATTGATGGACATCCCCTTGA
Organism: Notamacropus eugenii; assembly: GCF_028372415.1. NCBI lineage: Eukaryota > Metazoa > Chordata > Mammalia > Diprotodontia > Macropodidae > Notamacropus > Notamacropus eugenii. Next base: position 106,436,814 of record NC_092872.1, on the reverse strand, counting down.
CTTCCAGTTTTTGGCAACTACATAGAGTGCTGCTATAAATATTTTTGTACATGTGGGACCCTTTCCCATTTTTATGATCTCTTGGGGATATAGTCCTAGTAGTGATATTGCTGGGTCAAAGGGTATGCACATTTTTGTAGCCCTTTGGGCATAGTTCCAAATTGCTCTCCAGAATGGTTGGATGCGCTCACAGCTCCACCAACAATGAATTAGTGTTCCAACTCTCCCACATCCTCTCCAGCATTTATCATTTTCTTGTTCTGTCATGTTTGCCAATCTTATAGGTGTGATGTGGTACCTCAGAGTTGTTTTGATTTGCATCTCTCTAATCAATAGTGATTTAGAGCATTTTTTTCATATGATTACAGATAGCTTTAATTTCTTCCTCTGAAAATTGCCTGTTCATATCCTTTGACCATTTATCAATTGGGGAAAGTCCTACAGTATTTCTTCTATCATAAGGAAAAGAGAGCATAGGAAAAAAAATCCATATTATCTAAATTTTCATAACTCCAGACTACTCTTCTCTGAAACAATACAAATATTATTGATTCTACTGCACTGATATGTTTGATGGCAGTTGTTCCCATAAAAAATACTGGTATTCTCATTTTGAAAACTGAGGAAAAGGAAAATATGAAATTCTTGTTACTTTTGTGCTTTTATACATATAACAAAAGCTAGGCTAGATATAATTATCTCTCATTCTGGTATATTATTTTAAATTTTTTAAACGTTGTTTTCATTGACATACTTTGCTTTTCCATCACCTTCATTTCAGAATACATGGCTTCTTTCCTCCTCACCCCCATGTTTGTTGCCTCTTGTAACAAAAATTTTTTTTAAAATGAGAGCAAAATCAACACATCAGCTGTGTCTGGCTGTATATTTAATAATATATTTATTAGTATTACATTTAATGTATATGTAATCCCCTTAGTACCCCCCCACACACACACACACACCTTGGCAAAAATCAAGGTATATTTCTTTAATTCTTCTCTGAATTATACTTAATCATTATACAAATCATTATACAAAATCATTATACAATCTTAATCATTATACAAAAATCAATTTCAATCAATCAATAAACATTTATTAGGCATCTACTATGGGTAGCTAGATGCCACAGTGAATAGAGTGCTAAGTCTAAGACTCTTCACCCTGAGTTCAAATGTGACCTCAGATTTATTAGCTGTGTGACACTAGGCAAGTCACTTAACCCTGCTTGCCTCAATTTCCTTAGCTACAAAATGATCTGGAGAAGGAAATAGCAAACCACTCCAGTATCTTTGCCAAGAAAAGCCCAAATGTAGTCATGAAGAGTCAGACGCAACTGAACAACAAAACATCTACCCTGTGCCAGGGTTCTTTCCATTTACATTGTTGTAGTCACTATACGTATTTTTATTGGTTCTACTAACTTCACTTTAAATTGGATCATATATCTTCCTGTGTTTCTCTATATTTACAATATTCATTATTTCTTATAGCTCAATAATGTTCCATTACATTTATATACTACAATTTGCTTAACTATTTTTTAATCAATGGGCATCTATTTTCTTTCTAGTTCTTTGCTGCTACCAAAATAAATGATGCTCTGAACATTTTGGTAGACTATAAACTACTTGAGGGCAAGGACTATTAGTCTTTCTTTGTATCCCTAGCAATTAGGAAAAGTACCTGACACAAAGTAAGTGCTAAATAAATGCTTATTAACTTGAACTGACTATGAAATCTTTGTTCCTGTTGTTGACACCTGGGGTAGATACCCAGCAAGCAAGAACTCTGGGTTAAAGGGTATGGACGATGTAATCACTTTCTAGTACACTTCTTTAGCCATAAATCATGCCCTACCTACCTGAAAAACACCCTAAAGTACCCTATATTCTTTCTCTAGGAAATGGTTTATTCATTAGCAGAGTATGTTCACCCATCTTTTCATTCCTGTTTGCTTTGAGATTCTGTTCATATGTAGAACTGTAACAAGGGATGGGACTATTTGAGATTTTGTCCCCAAGTGCTAAAATTCTGGGAATATTGACAGCATTTATCAAATAGAAACAACAAAGTTTAGCACTTAAGAAGAATAACTAGTTTAAAAAAAAGAAAGGAAACTCTAGGTTGCTTGCTTTCTGCCAGCACAGACTTCATCTAAGGTGTGCTCCTTTTTGCCCAAGGGTACTGTGTTCCTTCTCTCCTGCAGTACCTCTGTGGTCAGGAAACCCCTGGGATCTTTGCCTTTTTCCTCTAGGGAGATGTCGTGGCTGTCTCCTCCTATGGTCCGGTGTCCAAATTTCAGAGGGAGCACTTTATGCTGCTTTATCCTACAGGACATTTTCTATCAGGAACTAAAATTTCTAGATATAGCTCTGTTCATACAGTCTTGTAATTGAACATCATTATAATCAGATTGGTGAATTCAGTTCACTATAATAAGTCTACTGGATCTCTATAGATATTATGCAGAAAAATCAATTCTGTGAAAACCCAGATAGCTTATTAAATTTGCTTAAATGACTAGTTCGGTTGGTTCAGATGTTTGCTCACGTTTAAGGTAATAAATTCACTGTGGTATCACTGAAGTTGCAAGCATTATATTAATTCATTCTCATGTCAAATTTTCAGATGATCATCTCATAATGTTTGATTCCATTGGCATTTTCAGCATGTTAATACTTTAAAACCAGAGGAATGGGTCTCCTCTCTACAGAAGCAGCTTTTGCACTGCCTGTTCCCCATGGTCCCTTTTCATTTTTACCTTTTAGAATTCCTTGTTTCCTTCAAGACTCAGCTCAACAAGTAGACTTCAGAAAATCCTGGAAAGACTCACATGAAGTGATGCTGAGTCAGAACATTGTACACAGTAACAGTAACATTGTATGACGATCAGTTATGACTTAGCTCTTCTCAGCAATACAATGATCCAAGACAATTGGAAAATGCTATCCACATCCAAAAAAAGAACTATGGATTCTGAATGCAGATCAAAGCATACTATTTTTACTTTTATTTTAGTTTTAGGGTTTTTTTTCTTACTCATGCTTTTTTCTTTTTTTCAGATTCTTCTTTCATAATATGACTAATGTGGAAATATGTTTGACATGATTGCACATGTATAACCTATATCAGATTGCTTGCTGTCTTGAGGAAGAAGGAGGGGATGCATAAAATTGTGGAACTCAAAAATATTATTAAAATGTATATATCTTTACATATAATTTGAAAAAAAATACAATTTACAAAAAAAAAAAACCAACTCAATTAACAATTTGTATCCTGACACTTTCCTAATCCCTTCAATTGTTGGGGAAAGGCGAAAGGAATGAACATTCTTTAGGTGTCTACTATGTGTCAGGAACTGTACTAAGCATTTTGCAAATATTATCTTGTTTAACTTTCATAACAATCCTGGAAAGTAGGCACTATTAGTATCATCCCCATTTTACAGTTGAGGAAACTGAGGCAAACATTGACTAAGTAAATTATCCAGAGTTACACAGCCAGGAAGTCTGAGGCTGAATGTGAATCTTTCTGATTCTAGACCCAGTGCTCTATCCATTGCCCCACCTAGTTATCCTTCATCCCAAAATTACCTCACATGTATTTTGTATATATTCTTATTGTTTTTGTTGTTAATGTTCATCCTTTGTTTTGGAATAGGACCAATGACATCACAGGGTGATGTCTTGACTTGTCTGTGTGGCTCCATGAAACTGTAATATTCTCGTACTTACATAGGTAAATCCTGTTTTCTCTAATAGAAAGCTTCTGGAGGGAAGAGATTTCATTTTTGTATCACTACTTGCTTAATAAATGCTTGCTAACTGATCTATTGATTGAAATAGATTGTAATGCCTCAGTGATTCTAGTGTTCTTTGAGAATTCCCTGTCACTGCAAAGTTCATGATTTTGTAGCTGCTAAGTGATTAACCTGTCCTCATTGGTCTATAAATGCCCTCAGACAATGGACGTAGCATCAGCCACCAAGCCAGTACTCAAAGCTTTTCCAGCCTGGCAATACCTTTCTGTCCTACTGGCATAACCTTCAAAAGCCTAAGGTCACCTCAAGGCCAAGATGAGTCATCAGAAGAAGACCTTAATAGGGGTTAGATTTTCAAATGTTGAGTTTTGCTTTGTAGTCATTTTTGCCATTTGTAGTTTTCCACTCAGCCCAAGTCCTAAAAAACTGTACTCACTAACTTAAGTTAAAACCACTATTAGAATCTGTTGACTCAAGAGCGAAGTATTGACTTCAGGAAACAAAGATAAACACTTGCCTTGAATGACAACATACCTTGATATTCACTGAAACGAGAAGCAAATATGTTTTCTTATGGATGTTGGGAGTGTTTTGAGCAGAATGCCTGGAAACATTTCATTTGGAGGTTATAATACACACATGTATATATGTATGTATGTATATGTATATATAGGTGTGTATGTGTGGGTGTGTATATGTGTATATATTAACTGCTCACCCTTAATACCTTGAAAATAATTTTTAGCTACAAGGATTAAATGAAACATCCTGCCCTTCTGGAAAATAACTACCTCATGTGATGGACTGCCCAGCTGCAGATCACAATTTGATTCATTGCATATATAATCTGATTAGCAACATGCCAGATTTCTACATTAGGGACCCGTGAGAATAGATGTTTACTGACTTGTTTCATAACTGTTTGCTTAAGATCACTAGCCTAGATCACTTCTGCCCTGTGTGTTTGAATGGGATTGTTTAAATTCGGGATTGGGCTGAATTGGCTTAGGCTAAATCTATAAAATTAGAAACGGAAAAGAGCAAAAAAGCACGGTCAGTTCAGTTAGTCATGGGGCACCTTGACCACAAAATTGGACTCATCAAGGAATGAGTCAAATTTAGCTAGAAGTACAAGTGATTAGAATTTGAGTATTGATTCAATTTTTCTGCCATCAGATCCTCTAGTATGCTGTATGAATGTCATTTTGTGACTAATAGAAAGAACATAAAACTTGTCTTTCTCACTCCTTTGCTATGTTTTCAGATACAGCTAAACCACTTTCTATACATTCTCACTGGTTACCTCAATATCCCCAAATCTAACCTTTCCCAGTACCTCTGGGTTCATAGGATCACAGATTCAGACCTGAAAGATACCTTAAAGGCCATTGAGTCCAACCTCCTCATTTTTGTAGATGAAGAAACAAAGGATGAGAAGAGTTAAGTGACATGACCAAGGTCACACAGCTAGTTAAGTGTCAGAAACAGTATTTTGAAACCAGGACTTCTTTATTCCAAGTTCAGTACCCCATCTACCACACTATGCTGCCTTGCCAGGTGTCCACAGTGCACAGTTATCTTGGAAGTAACAAAATAAAACTCGAAATATTTTTAGTCTCTGATCATTCACAGAATCAGAAAAGCAGACATTTGAGTAATACAAAAAATACTAGGGCATTCAGTGTAGTTGATGGGAAACAGATACACAGCTTTAATACTGTATATGGCGGGGAAAGTTCTTGACATCAATTACCCTTAGAGGTGCACATTTGCAGTTATTATGCACAAAATGCTGTGCTAGGCACTGTGGAAAATATTAAAAAGTATAAAATACAGCCCTTGACCTCAAGAAACTTATTATCACCCTGGGCAGTTAAGACAAATGCACATAAAAAATTGTCTTCCTTACATTGCTGGTTAAGTGTTTCAGGCAACAGAGCAAGATCTCTATGTTCAGGGAAGCTATTATTAAGGAGATGGAATTTGGGCTGAACTTTAAAGGACAGAATAGGAATAAAGTGAGTGCAAACATTCCTGGCAAAGGGGTATGGCCTTAACAAAGGTGGCAAGGTGGGGCTGTGTGAAGCTGGTTTGGAGAAGAGTGAGTGGACTATGCTGACTGCTGCAGAATATGAATACTACAGGAGAATACTGAGCTACAAAATTGGAAAAATAGTTTTGAACCAGATTATGAAAGGTCTTCCAGCTATGAAATTTGTTCCATGATGGCAGGAACAATTCTTTTGCATCCTCAATTCCTAGCCCAGTGCCTGGTACATAGTAGGCATTTGGCAAACGCTTTCTTTCTGATGAACTGATAGACTGATTATCCTATAGGCAATAAGATTTTAAACAGGACAGATGATGTACAGAATGTATAGGAGTGAGAAACAGTTAAGAGGACAGTTAAGATACTATTGTAATATTAAGGCTATAAGATATCCACACCAAAACTAAGATGGTATCAGTGGGAAAGGAAAGAAATAAATGGAAGGGACATTTAAAAAGAACTAATGAGATAGTGACTAATAGAAGGCAATAGAAAAGTAACAAAAAATTACTTATTTCAAACCCAAGTAACTAAAAGAATAGCAGTTCCAATAACCAAATAAAGAATTCAGAAGTGGGGACACATTTGAAACAAATGACTACTTTTAGGCATATTGAGTTTGAATTAGCAGTGGAACGTCCAAATTGCACATTATATTCCCATTATTTGACACTAAAGGCTCAATTATTAGAGCATTTGTACCATTTTTACTTTACGACCTATACACATATATATTTCCCATTATTATAGACACAGAGTAGATATAATAAATAAAAACTGGCATACAGAAAATGAGATAAAATAAAATTTTTATGTATCCCTTGTTCATATTAAATGAAATACGATAATCCTAATAATGTCATAATAATAGCTCATTTTAATGTTACACTCTACAGTTTCCTCGCAATCCACTAGAGAATGAATTAAGTGTTTAATGTATACCAGGAATTATACTAAATGCTGAAGAATATAAAGAAAAAGTAAAAGCAGGATTCCTCTAGGGAACTTGAATTCATAATAATACTCTGAAGCAGGTGAATGCAAGTATTATTAATTTCATTTTACTGATGAATAAACTGAAGCTCAGATAGGTTAAAGGACTTACCAGACTCATGATTTTTCTAAAGGTCCTGTATTTTCTCCCCTATACAATGTTGCCTTTCATATAAGAAAAGAATTGTCTGTTGAATATTTTCATTTTGTATATTTCTATAACATTTCTAACCTAGTCCAACAAAATTCTCCTTTTTAAAACACAGCTTTATTTGGCTGACATCTAACTCTGCTTAATGTTACTGGTTCACAAAAATTGCAAATGACTTTTCAGACTTCAAAAGCCCAGCAAAATTTGGTATTCTTTTCAAATGAGACACAAAGAATGACTTGAAAAGTCTCTAACTTCTTTTCTTTAAATTTTTGAGATATGCATAATCATTCTTTGTTATTGTTTCACATCTTAAATCCTCAAAAGCACTTAACAGTTCAAAAGGAGATTAATATTCTAAATGAGCTTATATAGAAAATCACCGTATACCATACTATATTTAAACATAATATACACTACATAATAACAGCTGCCATTTATGTGGCACTTTAAGGTTTGCAAAATACTTTGCATACATTATCACATCTGAACTGCATACGTGATTTCTCTTTTATCACAGTAATTCTGTAAGATGTTATAAATGCCTCCATTTTATAGATGAGAAAACAGGTTGGGAGAGGTTGTCACGTAGTTTATGTGTCCAAAGTAGACTTTGAATCCAAGCCTAGATGACTACAATTCTAGCGCTCTACCTATTACACCAACTTCATTCATAGTAGGTTTAAAACAACCACAATTTAGTCCACCAATCCAAAAATTTATTCTTTGTTGTTTACTCATTTTTCAGCTATGTGATTCCATTTGGGGTTTTCTTGGCAAAGATAATGGAGTGCTTTGCCAGTTCCTTTTCCAGCTCATTTTGCAGATGAGGAAACTGAGGCAAATATGGTTAAGTGACTTGCCCAAGATCACACAGCTAGTAAGTGTCTGAGGCCAGATTTGAACTCAGGTCTTCCTGATTCCAGACCAGGCACTCTATCCACTGCCTCACTTACCTGCCCCAATTATTTGTCTAATCTGTTCCAAATAGTCAACTTAAATTTTGATTTTTAAAATGGAATTTCAGTATGGTATAATGGAATAATCCCTGGCTCTGGGGGTAGAGGCTCACATCTCATCTCTGACACAACTAGTGTGAACTTGGCCAAATCCTTTTAACTTGTCTGGGCCTCAGTTTCTCCATCTGTCAAATGAAGATCTTGGACCAAATTGCCTCTAAGTTTCCTTCTATCTCTAGATCTATAGGCCTATGACCAGACTGAATTGTTATCTTGGGCTCATGTACACATACCCTTAAACTTTTTAGTAATAACAGAAAACAAGCTCTTAGGTCTATAAAAAAGAAGACATGGTATAATGAAAAGAACACTGGATTTTTATTTCATCCAAATGTGGTTTTAGATCCAGGTATTGATACTTACTCACTGTGATTATAGGTAAATCATTTAACTTCACCAGTCATTTAACTTGACCAAATCTGTTTCCTCATCTGTAAAATAAGGATAATAACATTTTCAGTAAAAACCCTCACTGTTATGAAGAAAGCACTTGATTAGTCTGAAAGTGCTATGTAAATGTGTTATTAATAAAAATTAATGTATGCTACAATTTATTTATTTTTCTATGTAGATATCACAACCCTCTAGTAAAATGTAAAATACTTGATGGAAAGGACTCCCTCTTTTTTCATCTTTGTAGTCATAGCATATAGAACACTGATTTGCACATTGAAATGCTTTCATTCTTTCAAGTATTTATTAAATGCATTCTATCTTTTTTTTTTTTTTTTGGTCTGGACCTATGTGTCAAGTACTCCCAGTGAGGAAATTCCAGGAAATTCTCTGTAACGTTATAGTTTTAGAGATTTGATTGAGGTCCCTAGAAAGTTAAGTGACTTGTCTATGACCATACAACCTATATATATTAGAGTCAGGATCTGAACCCAGTTCTTTGTGGTTCTGACTCCTTAAGTCGTCATTACCAAAAGAGTCTTCCTTCCCATAAAAAAATGAAAAAAGAAAAAAATGTGACTTCCCCTCCATATGTATGAGGATACAAAATAGTGTCCTCCCGAATATGAAAGGTATAATCAAGTAAACTAAGTATTAAGAAATTAAATAAAGTTCCTTTATTTAACTGGAAGTCAGACAGACATGGATTCCAGTCCTGCTTCTGAGGAACACCATCTGTACAATCCTGGGCAGGTCATGTAACTTTCTGTGTCCCAGCCAGATCTTTAAGACTACAAGTTACAGATGAGTAGTTGATTTGCTTCAAGGAAGGGCATTTTCACACTGAAAGTTCTCTATAGTGATTAAAGGTCTGACTAAAGAGGACTGAGAAATTCACCTATTCATTTATATGTATATTCATTCCAAAAACATTTGTTGAATACCTGAAGTATTAAATATAAGGAATAGTCCCTGTCTTCAAGAAGCTTTTATTTTGTTTGCAGACATTCATCAAATTTCTTTATGTGAAGAGGCAGATAGTAGAATGCCATTGTGTTGTGTTTAACACCTGCTTTTATGACTACCTGTATCAATTAGTCAATAAATTAATCAAGAGGTTTTTAAGTACCTATGATGTGCCAAACAAAATACTAAATATACTCCCCCTACCCCCAAAAAAACAAAAACAATCTTTGTATAACATAGGAACTATGCTCACTTTTCCAGTCCCTACTCACACTGGCAGGTAAGCTTCTTAGAAAATAGCTCCCTGGAGAGTTCTAGGGGTAATTCTGAGGGGTTGGATACAGTTTCTTGAACATGATTGCTTCACTCACAATGCCCCACTAGTGGGTCCCCTACTGATTACCCAGGTGATATCACTTAGCCAGACATACTTAATTAGCTTTTAGAAACAGGTATTAACTTAGATGGTGTCACAAGAACATTTGGTACAAAACATCCTCATCCCAATATGGGGCACTGTCTTTCACAAGTACATATAGACTCCAGGGGAAAGTGTTTTCAAGCTTAGAAAGCAGATGTTCAAAGGGGTTATCTCATCGCCTGGTTTGCAGAAGTCCCTTTCTCTCCTTGATCCTTTGATTGGTTTAGTCAAGAGGTCTGGACATTCTGTGTTCAGATAGAGTAGATCCCCATCACTTGCCTTCAAGAGCTTATATTCTAATTAGAGAGAACATGTACTATTTATGTATTTATGAGATATGCTCAGAACAGATGGAAGGGGAAATAAACAACAAAGTGATGAAATTTAGTTTGCTGAGATACACATTACAGCTCTGAATGTATACTGATGCTGTTAAAATTATTGTTATTAAAAAAGAGATTCAGGTTTTTTTCAGAATAAATCTAGACTTCACAGACATCTGGAACATTAATAGGTGAGATAAAACCAGAACAAAAGCAATAGACAAAGCATTCATGGGGAAATAATGGTCCCAAATTTGCAAGCTAGAAATGAATATGAAATTCTACATGACAGAAAAGGAAGCCCAGCAACTCCACGGGGTAGCACTTCTTTCAGTAAATTATGGAGAAAAACCTGCGGCAAAACTGTAAGAAAAGGATTGTAGGAAAGACCCACAGAGTCAATAAACATTTATTGAACACCTACTACGTGCCAGGCACTAGAGGCATGAACTTTTTAATATGTATGTGCATATATGTGCACTCTAAACATAGTCTGGCTACGTCCCCAAGGAGTACATATAGGGCTTGTAAATGATTACCAATCCCATTGAGAAAATGTATGCTTGTTACAGTGACTCCTTTCCCTGGAAGAGGGCAGTTTCCATGTACTGATAAGTTATTTGCTTTCAGAGAAGAATGTGCTCATGGTAGCTCAGGCTCAGTTATTAAAACCAGTTATTTTGATCCTGACCACAGTAAAAGCATTTACAAATTTGCATAGAAATGCACGCTAGCATAACAGACTAGGTGAACAAGACTCTCAAAGGGAACCAGTGTTCTCCCAGCCTCCAACAGCTGTAGTCTTTTTTTAATTTTAATTTTTTTACTTTATCTTCATGTAAAAAAATTTCCCACTCCTGTGCAGTGAACCAACCTTCATAATAAATGAGAGAGAGGGAGAGGGACAGAGATAGAGAAACAAAAAGAGAGAAATAGAGAGAGGATTATTTGGCAAAAACTAACATGTATCAGTCGTGTTGTTTCTTTGGTTCTGGGCGTTTTCACTGCCTGTTCCCTAATGCTTAAAAAAAAAAAAACGTCCCTTCTCAGACATGACGGTGCACACCTATAGTCCCTGCTACAGGAAGGGCCTAGAAAGGCCAAGAGTGGTGGATCACTTGAGCTCTGGAGTTCCGAGCTGCAGTGGGCTAAACTGAATATGTTACCTGCACCAAGCCCAAACCCAATATGATGAGCCCCCAGGAATGCAGGGCCAGCAGATAGCCTAAAGAGAGGAGAACCAAGCTGGGTTGAAAATGGAACAGGTCAAAGCTCAGGAAAGAGATCAAGAGAGTGAGTGGCCGTTGGACTTCCAGCCTAGGGAGATTCTATAGCCAAAAAAAAAAATTTCCTGAGGCATGAAAATATTAATGACTTGCCCAGTATCACATAGCTAGAATATACCATAGACAGGACTTTTAAACTAGGTCTTTTGTGATATCTAAGCTAACTCGCTATTCATTATACAATGTTGTATGTCAATAATAAAACAATAATTAATAATATGAATAGATGTAGCTTAGGGTCTTAGAGTCAGTAGAACAGGGTTCGTATCAAGGATCCATCAATTTCTGCTTGGGTGGTTATGGACAATGTATATCATCTCTCCAGGTCTCAGTTTCTTCACCTGAAAATGAGGGGGTTTAATGACATCTTAGATTCCTTCCATCTCTTAAGTATAGGATTTTATAACTAAATACCATCTATCATAATCCCACCTCCCTTGATGTCATTCAGTCACCAGTCATTTATAATCCTATTCTTAGAGAAAAATTTGTTCCTTTTAACACTGTTTCCCCTAATACCAAATTTTCCTGAAACCAAGTACCAATTTTGGGCATATTTATAATAACTTTTTTATCAAGGCTATAACAGGAGAAAATGGGCAATTCTAATTATTGTATTGGTTATCTGATAAATTACACCAAGTAAGCTAACAAATACAAGTCATGAGACATAAGTTTGTTTTCTGGCAATCTGGTTTGAAGATTGTTTTAGGTGAGGACTAAGGTAATAGTGGAGCTAAGAAAAATATCCAGAATTCAACTGCCAGAAAACTCCCTTTCTTTGACACTATAAAGAATTGTGTTGGAACTAGCCAAGAAAGACCCTCCCTCTTTATTCTTAGTGGTTGCTTGTTTTGTCTAGGAAAGTAAGTCCTGAAACCTGTAGTTCCAGCCATTCAAGTTTATTGACTTCCCTGTTCACATTTTAGAAAACATAGTATAATTTTCACTAGTCCTTCCTGGCATAGTTCAAAAGCAAGTTGTGGATTCTGCCTTCAGCATTACAATCCTTAACCTTCCAGCAGGATGTCTGAGCACCACAAAGGCAGCATGGTGGTCAGTGAGACCAACAGTTACAGTCAATGTTGTGGCGTGGCACATTCAAATAAAAGAGATGGACATTCACATAGCTTCACATCTTCAAAGCCATAGCCTATGCTTTATTATTCCATTCTCCTATGGAGGTGATGATGATGATTTATTAATAATAACAATAGCTATCACTTTTGTGGCAGCAATTGGCAAATAGCTTTAAAAAGTGGAATGTAACTAGGAATATGGTGGTGGTGGTGGTGATGGTTTTTTGTCCTTTGTTTTCAAAGAAGACCAGGGGCAACTAGATGGTGCAGTGGATAGAGCACCAGTGCAGGAGTCAGGAGGACCTGAGTTCAAATCTCACCTCACCTGACACTCACTAGCTGTGTGACCTTGGACAAGTCACTTAACCCCAATTGCCTCATCCTGGGTCATCTCCAGTCATCCTGATGAATATCTGGTCACTGGATTCAGATGGCTCTGGAGGAGAAGTGAGGCTGGTGACCTGCACAGCCCTCCTTCACTCAAAACAAAGTCAAGTGCAAGTCATGGCATGGTCTTCTTCGGCAACAAAGGACGAACACACATACGCACACACACACACACACACACACACACACACACAAGACCAATAAATACACAGAGAAGCATGGAAAGATTTAAGTGGACTAATAATGCAAAGTAGAAGGAAGTAGAGTCAGGGAAACAAACTACACAATGACTAAAAAAAATTACAAATGGAGGCAATTAAGTGATTCAACTGATGGATAGCTGGGCCTGGGGTCACTGTCAGCTCTGACATTTAGTAGCTGTGTGACCTTGGGAAGGTCACATAATCTCTGTCAGTTTCCTTATCTACAAAAGGAGAACAATTGCACCCACTTTACAGGGTTATCGTGGGTATAAAATGAAATATTTGTAATGTTCTTTGCAAACTTTAAAATACTAGATAAGTAATAGCTATTATTATGGTTATTAAATGGAAAGGACAATAACCACAAGACAATAAAAAATTAATGTAGCAAAATTATGAAAAAAAAACTAGTTTGGTCTTAAAGAAAAGATATGAGAAGATATTTCCCACTACTGTTTTGTAGAGATGGGGGTAGGAAAAGAGAGGACTCCATGGGTATAGACTATTTCATATATTGTTCGATCTTTTTTGATGCATTGATCATTTTGGTGTTTTCCTTTCTCTTTCTTTTAATCTTTATTATATAGGATGGCTCTCTAGGAGTTGAGAGGAGGAGGGATATGGGGGAATATAAGCTAAATAAAAACAAAATAGATCAATAAAAATTTATTTGAAAATAATGATAGCTAACATGTTGTAGCAGTTTAAGTTTTACAAAGATATGTTATCTCATTTGATCATTAATTGGTGAGACAAGTGTTATTTTTAATTCCACTTTACAGATAGAGAAGTTGAGACTGAAATGATGATTGACCTATTCAAGTTCTCCTCTCTTCTTTCCTCTGAGAAGGAGGCAGGATTTGCAGCACATTGACCTCTTTACACTAACCACAATTTATATTAACCACAATGCACATTGTAAGTACTATGATTGCCGTGGAACAGATAATGAAAATGGGGGATCAAAAGTGGTTTAGGCAAACCCTTATTATCCCTCAAAGTAAAGTTGGGACTAGATCCTACAGGTTCTTGAATTCCAGCCTGGGTTTGCCCCAAACAGTCCAGCTTGTAGAAAGTACATGGCAGCCATAATATTTTTTTCTGGGAAGCTTTTCAGGTTATCATTTTAAGGGCAGAAAAAAAACCCTCCTTTGCTACAGAGAAACATTGATATAGAATTGTCCTGAAAGATCAAATGCAAAAGAAGCTAGAAAAATTAAAGTTTTTTTTTTAGACTAAGACTTACATGAATAGGAGTATTCACAGATAATTGGCAGGAGTGTCTGGCCAAATATCCAGCTTTGTGGTAAGCAAAAACATAGCTTGCATGTCCAAATTAACTCAAGAAATTGCCCATTTCTGAGAGGGTGGGAAGGCTGCCAACTCTTTCAAAGAGGAAAACACACCCTCTTCGAATATGAATCATCACACATCCCACAGGTCATACAATGAAATTTGAATAATTGAATATGACCTTCCAAAACAGTCCTTCACTGTTCGTGAGGCCCAAAACTTTTGTCAGCCAAGATCAGGTAGATTACTCTTTGTTCTCTCCTGCTCGTAAGTAATAGTAAGATATTTACCAATAACATTGATACAGGAGAAGGCTCAAGATGTACTGTAAACAGAGGTGCTAAACAAACAGAACAGATGACTCACACCTGATTTATAGTAGGCTGAACTTAGTCCCTGTAACTGGTTATTTACTTGTGAACACTGATCTTTAAAATGTTCTATTGGCTAACCTGTGTCCCTGACTAGCTATTTATCAATACCTGGATTCCTGAAATGCATTTCTATTTTCTTAAACAGTAAAAACTTCATCCAACTGTTTCACAGAAGTGGAAAGATTGGACCCATTTGGACAACATAGATAAGAGATTTGGAAAAGAGCAGTTGTGAAATCACTTCATGACTCCTCTTCAACCCAGAATGACTGGATCCTTTAAGAAGCATTCATAGAAACTGGCACTGAAACCAACCAGAAGCTGAACCAGAGATCAGAGGCAATCTGACCTGCCAGAAGTTGGAAGAGGGTACCTCAGCAGTTCTTGTTCATGCTACAACTGAGTCTAATCAGTGTTTTTATCCTTGTTACTGTCAACATTCCAATGTACTCAGACAAGAAGGCAGACCCAGTTCCCTCATCTTTTATAAAAGAGTGGTTTGGCCAGGCGTGGTAGTATATGCTTGTAATCCCTGCTGTTGGGGAGACTAAGGTTGGTTGACTGCTTGAGTACAGGACTTCTGAAAGGCAGAGAATTAAGTTGATTAGTTGTGCCACTAAATGAAGCACTTCCAGCCTGGGCAACAGAAGGAGACCACCACCACCACCACCACAACATACACCATTAGCTTAATCAGAATTATCTCTAAGGTGCTTCCTAGAGCAAGACCATGAGTCCATGAATCAGTGGCTATTTAACGTATTTCACTTTTGGTTTTTAAGAGGAAAATTTATGAAATGAAAGTATGTTAAATTAAGAAACAAAGAACTTAGGTAACTCAATATGTTTATTCCTTACTCTCCCCCTTCTCCCCCCCCCCAAAATAGTTTAAATAAGCATAATTAACCATACTACAAATAGACACTAATCTCATTAATAAGATTAACTTGGAAAAAGCAAGAGGAATTGAAGTCAGGCAAGAAATGGGTAAGAATCTTGATTCCACCATCTTTTGGCTAGACAAATATGGGCAAGTCATTTCACCTCTGAGTGTGTGCTTAGTAACACCCACAGCATCTACTACACAAGATTGTGGGGACGATGCAATCACATAAAATGAACTAATAGATGTCAAGCATTTTGCCAGCCTTAAAACACTAAAAAATAAAAAGGCAGCTATTGCTGTTACTGTTACTAATATTGTTATTTGCTTTTAGTTGTAATGAAATAGCGGATACATGTTGGAACTACATATGCTGTAGTCAGCTATGAAAGACAAAAGAGAACTACCATGCTGAAATAAAATAAAAAGGACACTGATAGATAGGCTTCCAGATGGCATATACCTTCAGATGTGAAGAGAATAGAGGTCCACAAAGTTTACTTCTGTGGATCGTAAACCAAGACATTTTGATACTATGGTCATTCTCTGAGCATTTTAGGGAAAGTTTGAGAAGCCCAGCAGGATACTTTAAAAATAAACATAGGGCAAATCTTTAAAATTATGGCAAACCAAAGCCAGAAACAACAAAAGAATCATGGCTAGGTCATCAGAATTCCACATTGTTCCATCAAATACATAAGTATGCCTGCCCAGATTGACCATTAAAAAAAAACCATCATTGTTCCATGCACTGGTGTTGTACAAATTGCAAAAATTCCAACTACTGTTAGCTACCTACAATGAAAAAGGTTGGTGAGTCATTCTGGTCCAGTTCTTGCCTAGGAAAAATTCTTGCCTAGGAGAAGAATGGGAATGCTTAGCAAACACAAGAAACATTCTTTCAACAAGATGTCTGTCTATAACAGTGCAGAGAAAGGAACAAGTGAGAAAAACCCAGTTAAAAATGACTGGGGTCAGATTAGACAAAGTATAAGAAAAAAAGAAGCAATTTTGTGGATCCACAAGTAATGAGGTGCTTTGAAAATTCACCTGTAGTTCATCTGTTATTTTTTAATAGGTCTGATGACACTCCAGATTAACGTCTTGACTTTCACATGAATTTAAGTGAAAAAAAGCAAAACGTCATCAACTTCACTCTCTCCTCCAGTCACTGAAGTCCAATGACACACTTAAAGTCAAGATGATTAACAATGTTCCAGGATGCAGTGATTGATCCTGGCATCTTAGATATCAGACCAAGCTTTAACCTCTCAACAGAACCTATTTCAGCTACCTTCTTGGCTGTTGGAATAAATTATTCTCATCTGCCCATTCTGCCAGGTGAAGTCTTCACATGCTTGGGGCAGAAAAACTCACCAACAAGTTTGAGATCTATTGTTGCCCTTGACCTGATTTAGCCCATCTGTTGAGATGGTTTACCAGGGTATGACCACTGTGCACAAGCATAGCCCTTAGCCTCAACAAAGATATACTGAAAAACATTTTCAAATTCTGAGTTAATTAATTCAGCAAATATTTACTGAGTACCTAGAGGCAACACTGTGGAGTATCAAAGGATCATAGATTTAGGGCTGGAAGGGATTGTAGAGCTCACTGACTCCAATCACTTCAATTTATAGATGAAAAAATTGATGCCAAGGGAGATTATCACTTTCCCAGGGTAGCATTAGATTTAGAAAACTGTTCAAAAGCTCTCTCTAACACTTAATAGTTTTCGTGACCCTGGACAGGTCACTTAACTTTGTTGAGCATCAGGCAACTCTCTAAGATTATAAATTACAGAGAAGTTCCAATCTCAGTTGCTGGAGGTAGTTCCCACACTGAAAAAAAAAAGTCATAGATCCTTGACATGATACAAGGCACTATGCTAAGTACTAAGAGATTTACAAAAAGGATTAAAAATAGTCTTTGCCTTTAAGGAACTTCAGAATATACTAGGACAGATGAAACAGGTATACAAATTTCTTACATTCTTCCTTTCCCCTGAAACTTCTTCTC
The DNA here is from genome assembly GCF_028372415.1 of Notamacropus eugenii. Classification (NCBI taxonomy): domain Eukaryota; kingdom Metazoa; phylum Chordata; class Mammalia; order Diprotodontia; family Macropodidae; genus Notamacropus; species Notamacropus eugenii. Next base: position 106,419,205 of record NC_092872.1, on the reverse strand, counting down.
AATCTCCGTGATCAGTTCTTCCCTTATTACATTTAAAAAAAAAACCCAACTTCCTTCAATTAACCATATTCTCTCCTGAACCACAACTACCCCTATCCTTCTTCAGCACTCTCCTGTGTTTGTGTAGACTATACTTCCTCCTCATCTCTGACTCCTGAAGTCTTTATTTTCCCTCAGTATCCAGTCAATAAGGCAACAAGTATTTATTATATACTTCATGTGCCCAGCATCATACCATTCATTTAAGTACATAGACAAAAATGAAACAATCCCTCCTCTCAAAGAACTTTTATAAAAAAATTTCCATGAATCTCCTCTTCTCCTGCCT